>NC_056748.1:877687507-877719653 GCF_019279795.1 Protopterus annectens
TAAAAGGAATATGTTGGAGATGTGAGCAAGTACACAATGCAGATTGGAATCACATTTTCTTTGATTGTGTTAAAATTATGTCATTTTGGAATGGTATTAATAACTTTCTACAAGCTTTATTTAATGAATCATTTTATGTAACTAAACCTCTTTTATTATTAAATGTGAACAAAGGTCCTATTTAAATAGGTCAGACATGTATCTAGTATGGACTATACTTGCAATTTCAAGGAAGTGTATAACAAGAAAATGGAATACAAACACAATACCAACTTTGAAAGACTTTTACAGCCTACTGAAGACCACAGCATTATTGGAAATTAAAGTTAAAGAACTAAGAATTTATCCAAAGTCATTTATCAACAACCCTTAGGGAAAAGTCTCATCATTGATTGACACTATGCAATAATTGATCAGATACTCTGATAATGGATTTGACTTACTTATAAAGTAACTGTATACATTAAGATGTGTTGTGGTGTCAGGCTAATGTAAATAATGTACATAGTTATTTACGATGTTATGTATAAATGCAATGGAATTCATTCAAATGCATTTGAAAAATAAAAAAAAAATTTGAGAAAAAAAATATGACTACAAAGCATGAAAGAAGATGCTGTAGTTGCTATGCAGTAAATGTTATAGGAAGAACAGGCAGAGGAAGAAAATGAATGTGGAAGAAGAGGAGCATGACAGAAATGGAGGGGAGGAAGGAAGGGTGGTGATAGTAGGATTTAAGTGTTCATGCAATTTCTGCTAGTTGGAATTTTAAAAATAAGCAGATATGCAATAAGTACATATAGAGGAGACAACAGAGTAATGAAGTAGTAGAAATGGGGGTGGAATAATAGGAAAAGTTGAGAGGCGAAAGGGTTGAAGCTTATCAGAAAGTGACATAAATGGAGTGAAGAACTGAGGGAAGACTTATGACTGTTTAGCTAGGTCTAGTAACTCCCCCAGTTACATAACAAGTCTTTGGTTAGGTGAGACTTACTGGCCATATGGAAGCCTTGTTTGGTACAAATTGTCTTATCTTAAGAGCAAGTCTCCTTGCCTGTTAGTAGATACTTGGACTTGTACTGAGGTAGTGCCTGTGGAACATAGTGGACATGAGATGGTATACTGTAACAGTATGTCAGATAATGATGACCTTTAATTATATTAAAATAAATCATGAGTAATTCTAACCAGGAAGGTTTGTCTGAGGCTTCTCAGTGACACCAGTGAAGTATGCCATCAGTGAAGTGTGCAGCCTATTACAGGTTAGCTGTTTTTTATGTATGGTGGTTGTGAGACCATTATTATATGGGAGGTATACAAGAGCTTGATGATTAGGGAAGCACTGGGTGGTAGCTCTTCTAGTATAGCTGGCAAAAAAAGCTTTAACCCTGTGTGCCATGCCACTACTTTGATTGCTTTTTGTAGTGACAGACATGATACAGAGGTGAAGCCTGAGCTGTCAGAATTCTGAAAATTAAGTTCTGTCAATCATTTTGGCAAAAGTAATGCATTACTTTTGTGTAACATCATTTCAGAAATCCTTTGTGCTTTTGTTTCCTACAAGGCCTAAAGGACAGTTAGAAATAACAAACTAACCTAATCTAATCTTTTATCTTAATGCAGCTGTTTTTAAGAAGCATTTTTCCCACATTACCAAAACTATCTCTAGGTGTGTTACCTCTTTGGAAGGCTTCTTGCTGTTCCAATCTTTAGTTAGATAATTAATTGAACACGATTCTTTGTTCACTACCTTCTCTTCTAAAGAGTTAAAGAACTTAGCAAATATTCTCAGCTACTTCTTTGAATGGTTGCAGAAAGTTTTTGTTTTGTTTTCTTCTTTTGGCTTTTCCCGGTTAGGGGTCACCACAGCGGAACTCTGGTCCGCTAATGATTGGCAGTAGATTTTTTACAGGTGCCAGCTCAACGCCCAACCTTCAACGAAGGCATGCTCATTCTACGCATGTCTATTGAACACCACTCGACCATGGGGAGGACATGCAGACTCCACAAAGGAGACGCTCCTGCCAAGAATCGAATGGGAGAACCTCTTGCTGTGAGGCAACAACACTGCCACTGCACCACTGTGGCTTATAAACAGTTGCAGAGAGTATAGGCATAAAATCAGACTTTAACACTTAAAGATGTAATCATTGCATTGTAGGTAAGGGAGGAAGGACCTGTTAAGCACATAAAAATAATGTTTAATACAGATTCAAGCATGGAATGGTCATGAAATAAGTAAGTCACTCTGAAGGAACACGAACCTGGCAAATTCCTTGCATCAAATTAAGCTCATACTGTGACTAAAATTAACCTTTTCTTTGCCAGTTTGCTAGGGCAATGAAGTATGATACTGATATTGCAAGCAGCTGAGTCCTTTTCAGAATCTGACAGCCAAATTTAAATGTTTAGTTACTGACTTAATGCCTAGACCACAATCACCAGGATACTAGCTCATTGATAATCTGCATGGGTGGTCTTGTGCTTGTGAAGATCTAACACTGTAACTTTGTTCAATGTGACCACAGTAGGCTTTTCAGATTCCAAGACTTGAATGGTTGAGTGATTCAGAGGTAATGAACAAGTTTAGAGCTGATGGGGAGGAAGCTGGTTTGTACCCAGATAGTTTGTGTTTTGTTTTGAGGATATTTTGCTACAGGTACAAATTGGACAACTAGATTTGTACAGACTTAAATCCAGGCTGAAGCAGATTCTGTCCTGTTGGCATGTTAGAAACTGAAGGGAGATGTTTTTTGTACTGTGGTTCACCTGGCAGCACCACATTGTGCCCCATTGATGAAATATAGATGTAAGCCAATGAAGACACTGTGGAATGCTGAGGGACTAGGTATATAATGCAGCATTTTGCAGTCTGACATTTTGAGATCTGCCTTCACAGTAGCTGTGGAACCATGATGCATGCCATGTAATTCATTATTAAAAGAGCCTTCTTAGAAGGAGCTGGCAGTTTTGGGAGCAGAATACTGAGCATTGCCATGGTTAATTTCAACATGTATGTATTGGTTTGTCAGACAGAGCTTTCTTAGTTCCATGACAATAACAAAATCCATGTTTTGAGTCAAGTAGTAAGTTGTGAGTGCTGATATTATGATAAATGTGGATTTTCCTTTTTTACTTTTCCAGAGTTTAGGAACACAGTTAAAGTATGCAGTGGTTTGTCAGAACAGAACTGGAGATGGCGATAGTGGAGTTGCCATCTTTACAAACTGAAGTGGCAATCATATTTGACAACACACCCCTAAGAACTGATCCAGTAGTCAGGGACTTGTTGGATGCACATAGACGGTAATCGAGCATTGACCCTCACATGTCTACAGTACTGAGGAAATCCTTCTATGTTGTGCAACTTGTAGATGAAAGTATGGCTTCTAGGTCCAAGGAAGCCAGTTTTCCACTGTATTCAGCACTCATAAGACCTATCGTTGAGTACAGTGCCCCCTTTGGTATGTAATGAACCAGGCCTATCCAACAGTTGGAATGTCTACAGAGGTTCCTCACTAAAAGAATACTTGGCATAAGTAACATGTCCTATGCAGACTGCCTCAAGGCCCTATCCCTGTATTCTGCCTCATGCAGGCTGTTGAGGGGAGAGCTCTGCCTGGCAAATAAGGCATATCCGCAAAACAAATTGCACCAGAATTATCCGTTCTAAAGTCTTGAACCTTGCCTGTGATATAAATAG
Organism: Protopterus annectens; assembly: GCF_019279795.1. Lineage (NCBI taxonomy): Eukaryota > Metazoa > Chordata > Ceratodontiformes > Protopteridae > Protopterus > Protopterus annectens. Next base: position 877,691,211 of record NC_056748.1, read on the forward strand.
GACCTACTGGCGAGACTGGTATGTATCCCAGAGACTGTCCAACCATGTGAAGCAGAGTTCCTCTGTAACCAAATTCAAGAGTAACTTGGACAGTTGGATGGGGAATAGGAGGGCTTTTGAGCTTTCCAAAAACTATAAGTTGCCTGTGTTTTTTTTTTTTTTTGCTTGATTATACTATTTACTGCACTTTTTATTGTGTTTTGCTTATTTAATGCTGTATTTTAATACTGTAAACTAAACTGTACTGTGTGTACTGCATCTGTTTGGTATTTTTGCAATTTCTTTTTGCTATTTTCACTGTTTGCAAAGCACCTGTTGTGTTTTATTTCTGTTTTCTTGCTAAGCTGTGTTTTAAATAACTGATTTGTTTGCTGTTTAAAACATTCTTTAGTGTCTCCTTGCTGTTTTTCTGCTGTTTAAAACATTTTTTAATGTCTAGGTGCTATTTTTTTCTGCTGTTTAAAAAATGTTTTAGTGTTTCCTGCCTAAATTAGTGTAGCTAGTATCTGTAGCATAGTCCAAACACAGGTTTGCTGCATCTGGGTCTGTTTGTAGTGGCTCTTGTATTCTGAGCACATTTTCCAAGCCATCTTTAATTGGATTGGAAGAGGTCCTTCTGCACCCTTGTGAGAGAACTGTGCTGATCGGAACCTCTCTGGTGAAGGGTGATTGGTCTAGGGCTTGGAGTAAACACGCTCGTTGGTTCTGATTATTATTATTTTTTAGCTTCTGTTTTTTTAAGCTGTACGTTTCAGCAGGTTTCTGCTTATGTAGCATCACTCAACACTGTGCACTGCCACACAATTGTGCAACATATTGACAATTTTGACAGTTTTTCCTTTAGAAACTGCTGTAGTACATTAGTGTAGTCCTCCTGTTTAGTACATCACCGGTTTAAGAAGTATTGATACGGAGCTGTGAACTATTAAACCACCAGCCAAAAACCCAGTCAGAAATACCCATTTACAGAACACCTCATAGAGCAGTCCTGAAATCACCCCCTTTGTAATGGTTCTTAAATCTAGCACTATGGACAGTTGGACTACCCTTGTTTCTCCTGCCAGTTTTGTTGACTTGGGTCTTCTGAGGCAGTGTAGCAACTGCCTAATGTACACTGACAACCCACTACTAATAACTAACTCTAGTACAGAATGTGAGAGATGTGCCTACACCAAGAATCTTAAACCCCTGCTTTGTCACACTCAAAACAGTAACACAGAAGAGGTTGTCAACTCACCCACCACTACTCATGCACATAGTACCAGTTTTTGTAGTATGCATCCAGCACAACATATGTGGAGGTTCTCTCAAAAACTTACTGAAACACCAGAGATCTCCAAAACAAAAAACTGCTACAACTAACACAATTCCCACAGCTCCCAAGACACATAGCAACACCATTGTCTCACCTACAAAGCACTTAAGGCGCAACACTAAAAAACAAATTTTCTTGTTATTGGTGACTCTGTAGTGAGAGAAATGGATATCCCAATCACCAGGTTAGGTAAAGGAGAAAGTCACGGTCAGCTGCCTCTCCGGTGCCAGGACTCATCAGATCTCGCATGCACTCAGCTCTATCTGCAACAAGTACCATTATGATTGTGTCATAGCTCATGTTGGAGTGAACGACCTGAGGAGTACCTCACTGGATCCAACACATAAATCACTATATGAAGACAGACATGATTAAGCTCTCAGAATATGTGTCCCAGACAGGTACAGTCCCTAGCCTTGAGCAGCATATTACCCTCATCTAGAATGATGCCACTGTATAAACAAAAGATGAACAATTTCAGTAATTGACTTAGTTTTTGGTGTCATTCAAAGGGGACCCAGTTTCTGTTAGGCTGGGATGACGTGATCGACAAACCTCGCTGCTTTGCCAGAGACTGTTTGCACCTGGGAACACTAGCCTTTTGGCTGCTGGCAAAGGCTCTTGCCTCCCCCATAGTGCCTTTTTTAGGCAAGGTCTCAAAATTGTCGGTATGAAAATTGCCAAGCATAACAAAATAAGGGTTATGCTGCTAAACACTAGGAGCTTAAACCAAAAATTGCACACCCTAGAAGCACTTGTATCACTGGAGGATGTATATGTCTGTACAGTCACTCGTTCAAGGCCTCCGAGACTGCCCCTGCCTTGCAAGGCTACAGTGCCTTCCACATCTTCGGACTGCAAAACGTACATGTGAAAACCAAAAGCGGCGATGTTTCTATCTATGTTGGAGATAAATTCGCCTCCCGTATAGTTACACTCAACAACTCCATGGAGTTGCTCCAAATTCAGATTACAGTGGGTAAGACCCCCATTCAAGTCATAGCTATTTTTATATCCCCCTCCATGGATCATGATATGTACGAGGCCTACTTGACCAAACTGGAGTCATTCCAAATATTGTCAAGCACTCTGGTCATGGGACATTTCAATTATCCCACCATCAACTGGGAAACCTACTCTAGTCCTAACTCACTAGCGCAAAAGTTCCTTGGCATCAAGTCAAATGCCCTGGAACAAACCCTGACAAGAGGAACAAACGTACTAGATCTGGTCCTCACTAACATGACAAACAGATGCATCACTGCAGCTGTCAGACTGTCATTAGTTAAATCTGACCACAAATCAGTCACCTTTGAATTGTCACTAATACCAGAACTCTCAAAAGGCGAAGTTAGACTAAAACAAATTTCACCAAAGCAAAGTCTACCCTCCTAGGGCAAGATAAATCATTCCAAGCCTCAACCCCAGTTGGAAGTGGTAACTACACCAAAGCTTACACTAAAGCCTTGTACAGTCACTTGTATAAGTGCATAGACTCTGCTGTTCCAGAGAGAATCTAAGCCAGAGACCCAAGTTAAAAAACCTCCTTGGTGTACATCCATCATCAACAAACTTTACAACAAATGCAAAAAGTTGCTGTCTAAGAAAACTAAGGATGAGGCCCCCACAATGGAAAAACACCCTCCTCTGCCTCAACAGGGAAATACGACATGTCATATCCTCTAAGGGTAACTTTGAGAAAAACTTAGCAGTCACAGCCAAAGATATTCATAAGGCTTTTTACAGCTGTGTATGTAGCTAAAGGGTAGGACCCAAGCATGTGCTGAACTAGTGACTAATGCTATCACGCACACTCTGATCCCGCAGAGATAGCAAACCTGCTAGTTGACACATTTGGTGAAAATTTCACTCCCTTATTCCCTCCAAGCATCACAAACCTTGCCCTCAACCCCCCCCCCCACATATCCGAAGAGCAGGTCATTAAGGCCTTGTCTAAAGGTAAAAAAAACGCAGCCTCTTTGGGACCAGATGGCATTCCAGGCTGTCTTCTAAACAAAGTAAAACATGAACTAGCATCACCATTAAGGACCCTATTCAGTCACAGCCTAACCACTGGCTTTGTTCCTGTGGAATAGAGAACAGCAACAGTCCCCCCCCGACAAAGGTGGCTTAGCAGCAGACTCAAGGAATTATAGACCCATAAGTCACCAGCCTTATCTGTAAAGCCATGGAACTTATCATGATGGACCTCATAAAGACATAGGTGAGCTCCAAACCCTGGATCCAACCCAATTTGGCTTCATCAAGTGCAGATCCTGCCTGTTAAACTTGGTGGATTTCTTCAAAAATGTGACCAGGGCCATTGACTAGGGCAAATCTGTGCACACAGAATACCTTGACTTAGCAAAGGCCTATGACACAATCCCATACTTGGGCATTAGAGATAAACTGAATGTAAACTCTGGCTCACAAACCAGTCACACACTGTCAAAGTGGGTGACTCCACATCAACCAGCAGACTCGTCACCAGTGGGTTATCACAGGGGTCAGTGCTGGGTCCCCTACTGTTTGGTATATACTTCCCAGACGTTCAGTCCAAAACTAAGGGGGTGTGGTGGCCAAGTTTGCAGTTGACTGCAAACTGGTTGCAATTATTGCATCCCCAAATGATACTTCAGGAAGGTCTTACCGAGACCAATGACTGGTGGCTCAGTCACGGTCTCAAACTAAATGCAAAGAAATGCATCATCATTCCCTCCAGTAAAAAGTGTCCCTTCACACTGTCACATTAACAACAATACCCTATGTACCTACAAAGTGGTAAGAGATCTGGGATCACAAGTAGGCTGTGATCTTAACTTTCACCACCTTGTGTCTATGGTAGTAATAAAGGCTTTCTGTATAAATACAGGTCTCGTATTTATCAAGTATTAGAACTGAATAGGCAGGAGGGGAGTAATGCATAGAATTGTTGTGAATGAAGGTTGCACCGCATGTCCCTGTGCTGACTGTCGTGTCTAAATATCTTGACTCTCTGTTTCAGTATTTTACTTGTCATATTTGGCTGATCTTAGTTAAGCATATATTCTGGTAAGATATCAGGACTGTAGTTGGAGAGCCAGCCTTGAAGTCAACAAAGGCAATTTGTTCTGATACTGTAGGCATCATTATGTGTTAGCTTTATACCATGAGTTCTGTTCTACCAGACACTAACTGTATCTGAATGTGGAAACATCTGTGATGGTGGACCAGGGTTTGGTGTGTATATTTCTACTTTCCTAAAGTAAGTAGAACTGGTCCGTGGACTTTGTGAAGCTTTTATGCCAGGATGCATATTGTGTTTTTTTCTTAATAGCCTTTTTTTTTAGGTTCAGATGTGTTGTGGGATATGGCACATGTTTGGAGGCACTGCGAAGTGAGATGATTTTTTAAGTGTAACAGAATAACGTCACAAGAGATTCTCCTTCTAAATTGTGCATGTGTTGCAGAGACACAGAGAGAAGAGGTAATAAAGCTACCAGAGACAGGTTAGTAGTAATGGGTCTAAATGTAGGAGAAGTGGCAGTCTGACTTATTCATAGGTTCATACTAGACTAATGACCACCAGGGTCTTTACAAGCCTAGCTGTGCAACCCAACCCAGTTTTGTCCCAGAGTTCCTTGGACGGCTATATTATAGAGTATATTAGTAAAGAGGTAGTTAAGAGGTAGTTAAGAGCTATGTGTTGGGGGTATGTTAGTTGAGGATTAATTTACTTACTGTTGAGTTTGGTCATTCAGCGGCTTGGGTGACCTGGCTGGATGTGATTTCCCATCTAGTGAACAGGGTCAGGAATGAACTCTGCTTCACATAGATGTGGAGCTTATTCCATAGTGTCAGGATCCTTTGAGACACCTATCTGTCCCTCCAGCAAGTTATGTTTATGTTGCAGACAAGGTTCAGGCTCTTGGATCTAGTGTTTCTGGTAGTGTTTGTCTTGCTGATGTATAAGATACCCATCAGAGCTGGATCCGAGGATGCCTTGTATGCTAGGCATAAATTGCCTCTCAGTAATATGTAGGAGACAGAGTACAGAGACAGGACATTACTGTGTAGGACAGGGTTTCCATACCCTGGATTCTCCTGTTGAGGAACCTTTGAGGGCTGGTATATAGGTACTGCTAACCACCAATGAGAGGAGAAAAGCTGTGTGCAGATGAGCCTGATATATGGCAGACAGAAAAAGCTGAAAGCCAACTCCTGTACTCTCTGGCTATTAAACAACTACACTTTAAGCTCCATGGAGTGCCTCCCAACTCCAAGAGAGCAGGTAAACACCTTCTGCCACAAGATGGATGATTCTGGAACTTCTTAATGTAAAACACAAGAAATGTAGCTCTCAAATGCAGATTAACACCCAACTATGTCCCTAAAAAGCCCTCCAATCTCACTTTAAGCCTCCATGTGTGTTTTCCCACTCTGACTGCCAGGCTACTTTACTACCGCCACTGGAATAGCAGTCCCATTTCTTCTTGATATAAAAACACACTTTTGGTAGACAAAAGTGGAAAGGTATCTGAAATAAATCAAATGAATAGCTGAGCCAAATAATTCTGACTTTAAGCCTTCCTGTGCGTTTTCCGACTGACCAGAATACTTTAGTACCACCCCTAGAATAGCGCTCCCAGTCTTGTTAATGTAAAAATGCACTTTGGTTGGCTGAAAGTGAAAAGTTATCAACTAGGTATAACAAGTAGATGTCATTTTAAGTTCCCTTGTGTATTTTCCAGCTCGGACAGACCAGGCTACCATTATACTCCCACTGAAGTTGCAGTCCCAGCTTTATTAATGTAAAACGCACTTTATTAGCCACAAGTGAAAAGGCACCAGGAAAAGCTCTAAAAACTAGTTACAAGTAATTCCAGTGTGATTTAAGGGCAGACAAGCCAGCAATGAGAAACATATACACAATTCAAGGCAATTTCAAAGTACATTTACAGTCCAAGGGGAAGGCCTTCCAAGTTACTTCTGTCAGTAACCAGTAAGAGAGACAAAGGTAGGGTTGCCACCCCTCCTTTTATTTTCCTGGACTGTCCGGAAATCAAATTGATTCTCCGGTAGTCCGGAAAACACTGTACAAACTCCGGTATTCTGTTTCAAAATAGGAAACAGACTATCGGGAGTTGTAAATCGGCTGATTTAATATGCTTTTTTTGCAGAAAAGCATAGTAAATCAGCCAAAAGCAAGCATCGGGAATGGAAAAAGAGGGCATTCCCCAACAAGCGATGTCATGGTGACATCACAAAATGGGTGTAACATGGGCGGGAGAGAGGGTGGGCTGAGCAGGGTTACCGCTGATGCAAGGGGTGTGGCCTTACTCCAGTTTTAGCCACAACGAAAGGTGGCAACCCTAGACTGAGAAGATAAGATTGGGAGGAGCTTATAGAGCCCACTGTACAGTAGGGGTAGGCAGCTAAAAAGCCTCCAGGAATAAAACCAAAAAAGGAATAGGAAAAGTGGGAGAGAACCAAACTCAAACACCTCAACCCAGCAGAGAAACTAAAAAGCAATGCAGACTACAAAAATGCCTTAAATTAATAACTTCTAACTTCAGATAAAGTACAAAAAAACACACACAACTGATTTAAATGATGATAAATGCAAATATAAATGTATTTAAAGTGTAGCTTTCTGAATGCAAAAATGTAGTCCAAATGCTTTTAGCAGCTTGTTGAGATGATAGAATGCCTGCTTATTGCATGTATTTGACAATGTGGGGGCAAACTACAGTACTGTACTAGCTGTAGTTTAGGATGTGTAGGATTATGTTTTGGAGGTATCATTTATTAGAAGAAACATCAGGAGGATTTTCTTTAAAAGTAGTATGGCCATAGAGATGGGTGGGTCATTAGAGGACACACCTGATTCCCACAAAGTTGCAGCCATTCTCAAAGCCATAGGACGTTGTGTATGCCAGCCCTAATTTATAGCCTGAATGGTAAAGAGATCAAAAGTATTAGTGGCCCTCCTAGGATGTCAACCTTTATGTTCGTTTTGGGGAGCATCTTGTCAACTGTTGACTCCACTAGGATGGATGACTGAGAAACATCCAGGTAAATATAGTAACATAAAATTCTTTCTTTTTTGTAGAAAATTAATGCATTTTGAAGTGATGTCCTTTTCATTCTTCCTCACTAATGGGTTCAGATCCGATCCTCTGATCAGACTCTGCCGCATACACTAGACTTCAGATCCAGCTCTCAAGCTCCTCCCTCTACCTGTAATGCTGTATTCTATTTCCATTACCTTGGATCTCATTTGCTGCCATCATGGTTAGACATAGGTTCCACTATCAAGCATTGTAAACAGATTTTCTTGTTATTAATTGTTTAAAGTTGTATAGTCCTTTCTTAAACTTTGCTAGTTTTTTTCTTACATCCTCCATTTTAGTGTTGCTAACATTAGGGATTCCTGTGACCTTTGTTTGACTTTCCTGCTCAGTTTTTAGTAATCTCCGTACCGTTGTTGGTACCTTCTATTACCTGTCAGGTTCTTCCTCTTTGTGTTCTTCTTCATCCAGGGGTTGTTCTCCTTTTAGCTATGTCAGAGAAACCAACCAGATTTTAAAAAATGCATGTCTTGTGGTCATAAGATCCCAAACTCAGATGCACACAAAGTTCACTTGTTGTCTGGGACCAGACCATCTTAACACGGCCTGTTCAGTATGCTCTGCATTTAATCTGAGAGCTTTGGCTGACAAGCATAATAAGCTCATCCTCAAAGGTTTACTTTCCTGCTTCTTCTAGGGCTCAAACCCCCTCAAAAACATGTAAATCTGTTTCTTCAGAAACCAGGAACTGGTCTCCTCCGAAGTCCCCAAGGCCTTCCTTGGAGCAGTTTGAAAAGATTAGAACAATCTTGGATCTGACCTCCTTGGATCCTAAATATTTTGGCCCTCCCTCAGATCCAAAATCATCCTCTGATTCGAAAGGGTCACCTGCTCTAGTTATATCTCCCTTGCCTTCTTCTTCTTTGAATCCATGAACTAGTATATCTTACAGAAGCCGTACTCCACAGTATACAGTAAAACCTATTTCTCCTTCTCTGCCCACTCACTTATTTCAAACTCCAAAGAAAAATTCTTGACCCCCTTCCACAGTGCCTTCTAGGTCTTCCAGAAGCATGTCAGAGGCGAATGTGGATAGGATGATGAGTAAATTTCTCAGAGCTCAGATCCAGATGGGGGTTCTGCTAGCTCCTTCCCCTACTGGATCTGTGAGTGTGCCTATGGAGTCCATTGTTTCTCCTCATCAGAGACGTGGTTTTGGAGTCCCAAAATTCAAGGTCTGTGATAGTTTCCGTGTTGGATCTGAGTTTCTTCCTCCACTCTGATTCCCTGATTGGCTCTGCTCCAGTATCCTCAGATTAGAGAGAGGGTCTTGGAGCAGAGTTGTCAGCACCAGGTCTGAGTGGTTGGGTTTTGCTGTCCATTTTTGTCAGATTTGTCCCTTCCTCTTGGAGTGTCAGCCTTGGAGAGCTCTGATCTGATTCAACCCTTGATGCTGTGCTCTGGGGATGGCCCCAAAATACCATATTAGGAAGCTTTGGCTCCGAGTTGGAAGGAAAGGGTTCCCCTGGTCCATCAGCATTCAAGGTGGTAGAAAGGGCTTTCTCTCTCCATAGAAAACCGTTGTCTCATGTTTCAGATCCTATCCCCTGTCTCTCATTGGCTTCGAGCTCTGAGTCCATTAGGCCTACTCTACAGGGTCAGTCAATTCCAGTTAGTCTCCAGGTAGTTCTATTTGAGGAACTCCCCCTCTGTCTGATATCTCCCCTGAACATCCCACATTGGAGGTTCCTAGGAAGAGGATGTTTAAGAGGAGGCACACACAACTTCCTCTTGGAGTCTGTCATGGAAGACACTGATTTTGATGAGGGAGAAGGATCCCCTAGATCACACCTGATGACATCTCCTTTGAAGATCTTCTAAAAGTCATTAAGCAGAAATGTGACTGGTCAGCCCAGACTCCTCCTCCTGAAGAATCGGTGTTCCTGTTGGTGCTGGACCATCTACGTCTTGGATGACCCCCTCCCTGCAGACAAACTTATTGACCTGGTTTTCTGCTTAGCTTGGAAGGAACCAGACATTGTAGAGCCCATACCCAAGTGCCTGGACAAATTTCTGGCCCCTCCTTCGGACCATCCTCACTGGAACAAACAAGTCCCTGTTGATGCTGTGGTTGTGGCAGCAGCCACTAAAAGAGCTAGCAGATCAGAGTTCTTCTGTTGATTTTGCCAAACAGAGTCGAGCATTGGACAGATTTGGAAAGCAAGTATTTGCATTTCAGTCCATGTCTCCTGAGGATTTCAAAAGGACTTCCTCTCAACTGGCTACTCTTATCTTTATTTCAAATGCGTTGATGAGGTTAATCTGTCATACAAATGAAGGTTCCTCATGAGGTGTGCCCATTCAGGTATTGCCATAAGGACACATTTCTGGATGTGGCTGTGTGATTTTGTGGAGCCCTTTAAGACATCTTATTAATATCCTGTTTGATGGCACTTCCTTGTTTGGGCCATCAGTTAAAGATATGCTTACCTGTAGGAAGAAAGATGGAAAAACCCTGTCTGCTATAGGAATCAGGTTTTCTAACCCTCAACTGACCTTTTGCAGAAGCCAATGAGGTGGTAAGAAGATCTGGTTCTGTAAATCTCAGGAGTCTTTCCAGTATTCACCTGGGGATAAGTCCTCAAGAGGCAGAGGAGGAAATTTTAATGGTATACGTCACTGTAGAGGCAGAGGAGGCCCACAAAATCAGGGCTTTAGAGATTCCGTTTCAGACTGGCCCTGTCAGTGCTCCTGAAGTGCTGCCCAATTGTTCAACTCTGGAGGTAGTTGAGGGTCAATTCTATTTGATCCTAGATGCCTAGACAAATATCACAAAAAATTTATGGGTGCTAAGAATAATATCCAGAGGTTATTACACACCCTTTTTCCTTCTTCCTGCTTGTCTGGGGAAGAAACTTCCCAGGCTATAAAAAAAGTCATCTCGAAGGTCCCACCCGAGCAGATAGAATTCAGAACTTACTCACTCTTCTTTTTAATGCCAAAGAAAACATGGGACCTCCGACACATTTTAGATTTGGTTTGAACTGGTATGTGAAGAAGGCAAAGTTCCAAATGGTGGTTCAGTCCATCCTATCCTTTCTGCACAAGGATGACTGTATGCACATACAAGATGTGTACTGCCACATAAAAATAGACAGGCGATTCACAAGGTATCTTCACTTTTGGCTGGGAGCCAGTCATTACCTTTTCAGAGTTGTGCCCTTTGGACTCACCACAGCCCCTAGGGTGTTTACCAAATGCATGGCATAGTGGCAGCTCACATGAGACTCAAAGGATTCCAAATGTTTCCATATCTAGACGATTGGTGCCTCACTGCCTCCTTCAGGTATCAACTTCTACAAGCCAGGGAATATTTGCTCTAGATTTGCAACACTTTGGGCATTTCAGTCATTCTTGCCAAATCACAGCTTGCCCCAGTTCAGAGCCTGTAAATTCATCTGAACACTACGACTAATGTGGCATCTTTACCCTTCCACCGCATTGCCTCTGTAAGATATCCTTTCTCATCCTTCTCCTCCAGCAAGATTAGTGCTTCAAGCACTGGAGTCCATGTCAGCTGCCATAGTACTGTTTCACTTAGCATACTTCTTTACGCAAATTCTCCAGTGAACCATAGCTATGCAGTGGTCCATTCTACATTATCCCCTGTCTTTTTAAATAAAACATGCTCTCTTGCAAACGTCGCATTTGTTGGTGGATTCAGTCCGATGACCTTTGAATCCAATTGCAACATTGACTACTGATGCTTACCAACTGGGGTGGGCATTTCTTGGGAAGAACGGTCCAAGGCATGTAGCTCCCCAAGAGACTAAATTGCGTATCATCTTCCTAGAGATGAGAGCAGTTTTTTTAGTGTTGTAGGCATTTCAAGAATCTCTCCTGCTGGGGACTGTTGCAGTTCAGACAGAAAACATGTTGGTAGTCTGTTACATCAGCAAGCAAGGAGGAACTTTATCTTACCCCCTGTGCAGAGAGGCTGTGACAGAATGGACAATCTCTGAAGACTGCTTTCTAATTGCAATGCACATCCTGGGGGAAAAACAATGTGCTGACAGACAAACTAAGCAGATTTGTTCTAATGCCTCACAAATGGTCTCCGTCAGTCAGTGGTGAATATGATCTTCAGGTGTTGGGTCCAAACTTGCTGTGACCTGTTTGCTACCCCTCTCAACAAGCGCTGATCTCTGCCTCAGGTGGAGTCACAGAGAGACTGTTCATTTCACACTTGGTCCTTGGGTCTCCTTTATGCTTATCCTCCTCTTCCACTGATTTCAAAAATCTTACAGAAAGCAAGCAGGCTGAAGAGCCGAGTAGTTCTCACTGCCCCCTTCTGGCCTCAGCAACATTGGTTCCCCTTCTTGTTGTCAAATATTTATTGTCCTTCATGGATACCCGAGCCTTGTCAGGATCTCCTGTCTCATGCATCAGGGATTCAACTTCCCAACCTTCTCTCCCCCAGGTTAACCACATGGTTTCTTCACTTCCTGTAGTAGACAGCCCAGCCTGTCTTCCCCAGTTTGCAATATTATTTTGGCTTCACAAAAAACTTGAACCAAGAATGATTACAGGAGCAAATGGAACAAGTTTTCTGTTTGGACTTCTGACCAAAACATTGACCCCTTTTTGGCCCCATCTTCTGCAATTCTTTTTCTTACAATCCTTTTTAATGAAGGGGTCAGTTTTTCTGCAATTAAACTTCAGTTGGCAGCAATCTCATATTTCCATTCAGGAAATAAATATTTTTCTCTGGCTTCTTCCAGATTATGTAAAGCTTTTATGAAGGGCATTTTTTTCCTCTCAGACCTCTGGTAAAGGATCCTTCACCACCTTGGGATCCAGGAACCCTTGGAACTGTTAGACAAATGTGATCTAAAATTTCTATCATGAAAATCGGTCTTCTAGGTAGCTATAACTTCGGCGAAAAGAATTTCTGAACTCTAGGCTCTGTCAGCAAAACCCCCTTACATTATTTTTCATAAAGATAGAGTTTCTCTCTGGACTAACCCCTCCTTTGTGCCTAAAGTGGCTTTTGAAGTCGAGCAATCCATTAATTTACCAATCTTTTTTCCAAATATTTATAATAACTGGAAAGCAGGCATGTACATAAAAGGGACATTCCTTCCCATGGAAGTGAATCAGCCTTAACCCTTAATTCACAAAAACAGCGAGTACTGTGGTGCTTGTAATAACTAGGGTAAAAAAAAATCTATTGGCAGCCAAGTACCAATAGTGCTATATCCGTGAAAACCAAAGTTGTCCCCAAACGAAAGTTGCTGTAGTCAAAACAGTACATTGAAAAACTTTTCTCCGTTCCAATTCACAGGCTTAAAAAGAACTATAAAGCCACATACCTAATAAATCAAAGGTGAAACTTCATTCCAAAAATCACTAAAAATAAAAAATAATCTGAGGTTCTTCCATCAATAGATATATTTTTTATTTCCGTTCGGTAGGTGAGCGCTTACAAATAAAGAACAATTACAAGCTTAGATACAGCAGTGCATTGTTTTTTGTGTGTTTTTATACAACACGAATATGTACCTTAAGTCAATTTGCATTTACTTTTGGATGTTTCCGTAACCATTTCATATCAAGGTAGTAGTACCAGTTAAGTATTTTTTAAAACAAATCAGACCTTTATAATCAGTATTTAATAGGTAAATGTTTGATGGGGATATTGACAATATAGAAATACCACATATTCAGTCATTTCATCATTAGTACTGCAAATGAACATTCTTATATATTTACAGATTAAGTAAAACAAAATAATAAAAATAGAAAATATCTTGTGTTCTTGGACTGCGGTCGTGCGGGCTAGTGTGTGGGAGGGGAATGCAAACGTGGGAGAACGGGGATTGGATAAATTGTGGAGATTTGAAAAACTCCAGCCAATTATGAGAAGGAGGGGAGTGAATGGTGGTGCGGGTGGTGCTAAGGTAAAGAGGGTTTATGGCAACCTGTCGATGAACCAATCAAGGACATGGGAATATCTGTGTAGGAGTAACTGACCAATGGGAGAGAAGTGGGAGGTGTTGCTATGGCACAGTACGAGAGCGGGTGTGTGTAAATGTATGACTTGGTAATAAGTGATGATTGGTGTGTTGTGCGGGGGTGGGGAGGGCCTATTTGGGCACGAATGTAGATGATAGGAATAACTAGATAGCGGCTGTAATAGGTGAATAGCTGAGTAGTGCTGGGAAATGGGGGCGTGTGTGGTCGAATGATGTGTGAGTGGTGATGTGGTGGTATCAGGGCGGGGTTAAATGGGTGGGAACTACAACATTTTTCTAATAAGGGAGAGTACATGGTACATCTCCTTGATGTACACAGGCAACTACATTTTTATATTAACAGAACAAAATAGTTTAGAAAGTCAGCTCAACTTTTCATATCCTTTTCCTTAAATCATCTGGATCAATCAGTTTCTAAATTTACCCTAGCAAAATGGATTACAGACTGCATTCCACTGATTTTTTTCTCAAAAAGGTTTAGTTTTACCAAGACCTCCCTGAGCTCATTCATCTCAGTCCTTGGCTACGTCATAGGCCTTTTGGTTAAGGACTTCTGTTGATGACATGTCTGCAGCAGCCACATGGTCCAAAACTCATACCTTCATTTCACATTACAAGTTGGACATCATGTCTAGAAGTAGAGCCTCCTTTGGTTTGGCAGTACTCTGGAATATCCTTTCATGAGGGCCGCCAAAGATTTACGTAGCTAGAGACTCTGTCCCATTAGTGATGAAGAACGAAAAGGACAAAATCAGATTTATAAATTATGTACTCACCATAACTAGGCATCTGTATTGTCCATTTTCATATTTCTTCACCTTCCCTCCCATCCATCCCTTGATTTCTTCTGGAAGAACCTATTGGACTTTATTTGGAACCTACTGCTCCAAGTTTGAGCCTTATCGTTATTTCCATCTATAGTGTCTCTCCCTGACTAGGAGGAGATAAGGTAGCAAACTCAATCTGAGGTAATGGGGGTGGAGTAGAGCATTATGGGAAGAGGGAGGAGCTTGCGAGCTTGATCCGAAATCTATTGTATGCAGCAGAGTTGGGTTTGAGGATTGGATCCGAACTCATTAGAGAGGAAGAATAAAAATACACAACATAGATGCCTAGATGTTATGTGATCCTATCTCGCCTACATTCTGACTGATGGGTTCGGAGCCGATCCCTCGGCTCCGACTCGGCACGCTAATGCCAAAGAGCGAAGTCTCTTATTGGCTGAGCTTACTATATCCCAGGATGCACCACTACCAGTCCCCCAGATCTCGTTTGCCGCTAACTTGCGAAGACGTGGTCTCGAGCTGGCTGAGCTGAGTAGTATTTTACTAACTTTTTTCTGTCAGAAATTTGCTGTTCTTGTCATAAAAAGCTGTTTTAACGGCTACTCTTTCCTTTGTGTGTGATTGGAGTTTTTGTGAGAAACTTTGTAGTGTGATTGGGCGTTGGTTCTGATTTCAGGCCTCCTTCATCTTAGGGCCTTCCCGATCAGTCAACCCCTCTCAAACCTTAGGGGTTTTCAAAATACCCTTGAGTTAATTGTTACGGATTGTTTACCTAATCGGCAGCTGTAAACTGATTTTTGGTAGTGTCAGTTAAATCAGAAAGTCAAGTGGATAGTGTTGTTTTTTCTGTCAGGGAATTACCGCATTATTGTTATAATGTCTCAAAATCCTAGGCCTTCGGGCTTTAAAAAATGCACCAAATGTAATTTTAAGATGTCAATCACAGATGATCACTCTCTCTGTGTTTATTGTTTGGGTGCAAAACATTTACAAGAGTCATGCAGTGTGTCACGCTTTTTCCTCGAGGGTCCTCCAGGAGAGGAAAAATAAATTCATTCTTAAAGGTTTAATAAAACCCTCCTTTGAAGAAGCTTTGGCATCCTCTCCTTCTCCAGCTAAAAAGAAAAGGGCGTCGGCTCCGACCAGTCCGTCGGATCCGACCGCCAAAAGACATAGGCAGGCTTCTCCTTCGGCTCCAAGGACTTCGGAGCCGAGGGCGGAACGGTCTGCCTCGATGCCACCAGTCTCGACTCCTCTGGCTTCGGAGCCGATGGCTGGGGCATCGAGAGGCGGGTCACCTTCGTCGGCTCCACTGGTCTCGGAGCCGACAAAGGTTGCCTGCTCAGACACTTCCTCCTCGGCGCCGAAGTCCTCCTCGGCACCGATGGAAACTAGTGTGGGTATTCCTTCGGTGCCGATAGTCATCTGGTCGCCTCGGAGCCGGTCCCCTAGCCCTTTGGGGCCGTTGGAGAGGCCATCTCGAACCCGTTCAGTATCCTCTTGGTCATCGAGGATGTCGGATTCGGATATAGACAGGGTGCTCCAAAGACTGTTCCAGTCCCCAGTCTTTCAAAAATTTGTTTCGGCTCCGACCCAGTTGGCTTCGGAGCCGATGGCCCATGCCCATGTCATTGCTATTCCTCCTCCGACCGCTTCGGCTCCGTTGGAGCAGGTGCTGTTGGAGCCGGTGGAGATCTTAGGGTCGGCTCCGACCCTTACTCCAACCCCGGCCTTCGGGTCCGAGTTTGGCACACGGACTTCTTCGGCTGGACCTGGGGGTGATGTTTCGGGACCTATGCTATTGGTTCCGAGCCTCCCTCTCGGTGCTTGCTGCGGGACTTCCGTCTGCTATCATGGCTCGGGACCGGACACTCCCAGGATTCTGGGGTCCGGCTTTCAGAGCTATGAGGAGTGCCTTGGCCAAGTCTTCTTGACCATCTCCCGGCTTTACCAGCACCTTCCCTGGGCGTGGAGACTGGGTCTTTGGCAGTTCCCTGTCCGTAGGCAGCGGAGCCCCTGGGCCTGAGGTTACCCCATTGGGGTTCCCCTCCTCCTGAGGGTTCTTCGAGTTGTCTTCAGAGGAACCCCAAGGAAGAGATCGTGCAAGAGGAAGCACGTGGACTCCCCGAGTCTATTACATCTGACACTGATCTTGATGATGCGGAGGGTCCCGAAAGTCGTCCTCGGAAGATGTCTCATTTGCAGACATCTTAGAGATCCTCAAACAACGAGGCGGCTGGATATCCAAACCCCTCTGCTGATGAGTCAGTGCTCCTCAAGGCCTTTGGGGCTCAGCCCTCCGCCTCCTGGGTGTCTCCGCCCTTCGACGAGCTCCTGGATTTAGTTTGTCGGAGGGCGTGGGAACATCCAGATACCGTGGAACCAGTCCCTTCTCGTCCTAACAAATTTTTGTCTGCCCCACCCGAGAAGGAGTTCCTGACTAAAGGCGTGGCTGTAGATGCCATGGTGGTGGCATCTGCTACACAACAGGACGTGGCAGAGGCTTCAACGCCTGTCCATCCTCCTAATAAGGAGTCTAGGAGCATGGACGTGCGGAAGCGCACCCTGACTTCAGCGGCCTTTACTGTAAGGTCCCTGAATTATTTGGCACATTTCACCAGACTTCAGAGGGATCTGGTCAAGGAGCTGTCAGATTCCCTCTCGGGTAACCTACCTGAGCAGCTAGCCCAGTCGGTTAGCTCTCAGTTGGCTATCCTTACGTCAATTTCTAACTCGTCCATGAGGCTCATTTCATATGCGGCGAAGGCGGTAGAGCGGCAGGCACAGGCGTGGCTCACGGAGACAAGCCTGGCTCCGTTTGTGTCAGTTCGGAGGCCTTTAAGTCTTCCTTCACGACGCTCCCTTCGATGGGTCCTCTTTGTTTGGACCTAAGGTTAAAGACACCCTTACCCGCTGTGAGCAAGAGGGAAAAACTTTATCTGCCGTAGGTGCCCGTTATTCCACTCCCTTTCGGCCTTATCCCAAGGCTAAAGGAGGAGGGAAGATGTGGTTCCGTAAATCACGTAAGTTTTTCCTCAACAGCAGGAAGATTCCCCTTCCAGAGGCAGAGGACGGGAAATTTTTCTGGGAGACGCCGTCCCAGAGGCGGCAGAGGGCCCGCAATTCTGGAGACCGCAAGTCCTTTCGTGGCTCTTCAGCCTCCCACACCTCATGAGGGATTGCCCGGCTGTGCTGCTCCGGAGCCAGTCGGGTGCCGTTTTGCCAAGCACCTAAAAGCCTGGGAATCAATCACTCAGGACAGATGGGTGCTTCAGATCATTGCCGGAGGTTACACCATCCCATTCACATGCTCACCCCCACCGTCCAAAAAAATCCCGGACCCACCACCCAGTCAAAGGGAAATTGCAGCCGCAGAAGCTTTAAAGCTGCTAGAAAAAGGAGTCATCCAACCGGTCCCCACAGACCAGATCGGATCCAGAAATTACTCGAGGTTCTTTTTAGTGCCAAAAGACAGGGGACCTGAGACCAATATTGGATCTCAGCAGACTAAACCAATCCGTCACGAAATCCAAATTCCGAATGGTCACGTTACAATCCATTCTCCCATTATTGGAGAAGGATGTTTGGATGTGCTCCATAGACCTCAAGGACGCCTATTATCACATACCGATACATCAGGCGTCCAGGAGGTATCTGCGCTTCAGCCTGGGAGACAGTCATTTCCAATTTTGTGCACTGCCCTTTGGTCTCACCACAGCCTCCAGGGTGTTCACCAAGTGTTTGGCAGTAGTGACTGCTCACCTGAGGAGTCTTGGATTCCAAGTGTTTCCCTATCTGGACGACTGGCTCCTGACTGCCACCACCAGGCATCTACTAATGGACAACCTCAAAGCCACCATCTCCCTGGGTGCTACCCTGGGAATTACATTCAATTGGTCAAAGTCTGTCTTGCTGCCCTCTCAGCGCATAAGGTTCATAGGAGCAGAGATAGACTCAAAATTGATGCTGCTTTTCTTCCTACCGAAAGGATCCAAACTTTACAAGGCCAAGTTCAAGCCCTGATTTCAAGATCCAGAGCCCCAGCCAGGATGGTCCTACAAGTTTTAGGTTCGATGTCTGCCACGGTTCTTCTAGTTCCTCTGGCAAGATTGCACATGAGGATTCTTCAGTGGCTATTGTCAACTCAATGGTCCTTTCAGGACCTTCCCCTCAATCATCCCATTATGATTACAGAAACATGCAAACGGGACCTTCGCTGGTGGCTTCAGACATCCAATCTAAATCAAGGAAGCCCCTTTGTTATTCCCTCTCCAGTGGTTACCCTGACGACAGATGCCTCCCAGATAGGGTGGGGGGGGGCATTGTCTGGGCAGGTTAGTTCAGGGCTCCTGGCTTCCAGACGAAGCTCTTCTCCACATCAATGTATTGGAGATGAGGGCTGTACTTCTGTCCCTACAGGCCTTACACAAGTTTCTCCCTCAGGGCATAATCGCCATCCACACAGACAACATGCCGGTGGTCTGGTATCTAAGCAAACAAGGAGGGACCAGATCTTACCCCCTTTGCAGAGAGGCCATGAGGGTGTGGGAATGGGCTGTAGCTACCAGCCGTTTCTTGGTAGCGACCCACATTCCGGGGAAATCAAATATATTGGCAGACAGATTGAGCAGGACAATTCTCTCTCCTCACGAGTGGTCCCTAAACGAAACAGTAGCAGCTCAGGTTTTCAGGAGATGGGGGACGCCGTGCTGCGACCTATTTGCAACACCACTAAACACGAGTGCAAAGGTTCTTCTCCTTGACTCCACATCAAGGGGAAGCAGCTATGGATGCTCTAGCACAGCCTTGGCCAACAGGGCTACTTTATGCCTTTCCTCCGATTCCACTTCTCTCCAAAGTCATTCAAAAAGCTTCTCAATTGGGGTCCACAATGATACTGAGTGCTCCATACTGGCCTCGTCAGGTATGGTTTCCCTACCTGAAGAAACATGCGGTGGACGATCCTTGGACTTTAGATCTAACTCCGGATCTGCTAATTCATCAGTCGGGACGACAGCATCAGTCCCTACACTCCTTGAAGTTGACAGCTTGGCTCCTCCACTTCCGACTTTAGTCAGAACTCACACATTAGACCCGGAAGTTATTCACATTTTATCTTCAGCCCACAAACCCACCACTAAGAAATTGTACCTCAGTAAGTGGAAGAGGTTTGCTATCTGCTCAACTCAGGGCTTAGACCCTATCACTGCTCCAATCCCGGAAGTTTTGAAATTCTTAACATCCCTGTTTAATCAAGGATCTTCTGTCTCTACTATTAAAGTCCAACTGGCGGCTATCTCTAAATTCCACGAATCCATGGATCCTCCATTGATGAGCAGCAGACTATGCAAAACTTTCATTAAAGGTGCGGGCCTGTTAAGACCGCCAGTTTTTCATCCTGCCTCCGTGGGATCTTGATTTGGTGCTTCGTGCATTAACATCTTCCCCTTTCGAACCGGCTGCTACATGTGAGTTAAAATATCTGTCTTGGAAAACTGCCTTCTTAGTTGCAATTACTTCTGCAAGAAGAGTTTCAGAGCTTCAAGCCCTGTCTATTAAACCACCGTACTTGATTTTCCACAAGGATAGAGTATCACTTAGGCCTAATCCATCCTTTGTCCCAAAGGTCTATTCTAATCTCTGTCTCCAACAATCTTTAGAGCTACCAGTTTTCTTCCCAAAATTCTCCAATGAAGCAGAATACACTCTCCATAAATTGGATGTCCACAGGCAATTGCGCTTCTATTTAGACAGGACTCAGCAATTTCGTAAGTCAGACCAGTTGTTTGTGTCCTTCTCAGACAATAAATTGGGTAAAACCATCACAAAAGCTACTATCTCCAAATGGATTAGAGATTGTATAACTCAGGCTTATTCTTCTTGAATAAGCAACTTACAACATCTATCAAAGCTCACTCTACCAGAGCTATGGCGACTTCTATAGCTTTTCATTCCAAACTCGCTATATCGGAGATTTGTGCTGCTACTTGGTCTAATCTGCACACTTTCATTTCCCACTATAAATTGGATGTGGCATCTAAAGGGCGAGCATCATTTGGTTCCACGGTACTCAGGAGTGTTTTCCAGTGAGCCACCCAGGATTCAGGTGCTAGGGACGCTGTCCCATCAGTCAGAATGTAGGCGAGATAGGATCACATAACATCTTTTAGTTATGTACTCACCATAACTTCAGATGTTTGGGATCCATCTCGCCCATTCCTAATACCCACCCTCCTTCCCCCTGCCTTGGAGATCAGAAGAGATTGAACGGTTTTGAGTTCTACTGTTTTTATCTTGTTTCATCTGACGATGTTATATAAGCAGTGCGTGCATGTGTGCATGTATGCGGACAAACTAGATCTGGGGGACTGGTAGTGGTGCATCCTGGGATATAGTAAGCTCAGCCAATAAGAGACTTCGCTCTTTGGCATAAGCGTGCCGAGTCGGAGCCGAGGGATCGGCTCCGAACCCATCAGTCAGAATGTAGGCGAGATGGATCCCAAACATCTGAAGTTATGGTGAGTACATAACTAAAAGTTATGGTGCGTACATAACTTATTTTAATGGATCACAGTATTTTAGTTCCTAGATAGACTGGTGCATGTTAGCTTTTGAGTTTCAGTTTTGTATGTGGTTAATGAGAGGGTGATGTGTTTCAACCAGCAGAAGTTGCTAAAGTTGAACGATGGGTTTTAGAGTACTTTATAACCAAACACACATATATGTTTTTTGAGCTTTTATATTACATATTTTATTGAAAAACTCTCTGAAACCAATATTAGTTATAACCTGCCAAGTTATCTGACTTGTGCTGTGATTTCTTTTTAAGTAGACATCAAAGCTATTTTCTTTGTTTCAGATTGGAAACAGATGAAAATAAAGAAAAGTGGTGTGGTTTCCTTGAATGCATATCGAGGTTTAGCAGAAATTGCTGTCAGATGCCTTTGTGAGTTAATGGTGACATTACCTCACTTCAACTTCCATAACAATATCATTGTCTTGATTGTGCCACTCTTGAATGACCCTTATAAAAAGGTGAGCAAACCCATCTGTTGTCTTAGACAAAAACTTATGCAGTATTGTTGTTTTCCTGTACAAGTACAAATAGGTAGAATCCTTCTGGGCATAGTAGTCTATCCATATTTCTTTAGCTGCTTGACACTGTAGTTATTACTGATGTTTGTAAAAACTCCCATTCATTTCATAAGTATAGCGCTCTGTGCTGCTGTTGAAGTGTTTTTTAGTCTTTGCCATTAAAGTGCATTAGCCCTTTTAAGAATTCTGTGCCATTGCCCTGCGGCCTTCTAGGAAATATGGATAGATGCAACTTTATAAGTTATAATCACCTTCAGATGAACAGAATGATGAAGTAATTTAGATTCATCTTTGCCTTTTTGAGTTTACAGACAAGTACTGATATATGGATGATGGTCCGCATAACTTTTATTGAATGTGCTAGATTTTTGTGTAATGCATAAGTTTAATTTCCGACATTAAGGCTTATTAACAGAAGTTCTATGTTGTCTCTTCCATACCTCCTAAACATTACGGGTACTTCGTATCTGACTTAGGCCACTTTTAGACTTTGGATCCAAGGCTCAGGATCCTCACTTTACCCATATTCTCCTCCATGTTCTGAATTACCTCTGATCTCTCTTGCCACTCTATTGCTGTGGGGATCTACTTCAGAATGTCCACCATTCAGAATGCCGACTTTCATATGGCTGACACCATATGATCGACATTCCGAAAGACCGACATCCTGAAATAGCACCATTTACCTACCTGTAAACATAGTAAAGCTGTGTTATGCAGGGGGGAAAGCCCCCCTGCACCCCCCCCTTTGCTTAAATATTCTCACTCCGAGATGGCACTACAGAGCAGGAAAGGGGAATCTCCCAGTCCCGCACTGTAGCAGGATCTCCGCTGTTATTTGTCGGTCTTTCAAACGTTCGCTCATATGGTGTCAGCCATATGAGTTTGGAACATTTGAAAGTTCAAACAAATGAAGGGCTCCCTGCTGTGGATTTAGATCTCTTGGCTCAGTGCTTAGGAAGACTTTTTCTGTCTTTTGTGTTGGTCATGGTAACAAATATTCCCTCTGGATTTAAAACATGCATTGCTTGTAGGAACATTTCCTAGAGGAATCCTTTAGTTTTTGCTTCTCCTTATCTTATTAATTGTCCTTTTCTCTGTCCCTTTCCTTAGTCTTCTTCTGTTTATGCTTATCCTCACAATCCCCTCATACTGAAGTTTCTGCAGAAAGCAGTGGGGAACAAGGCAATGCCTCCTTTTGGCCTTGACAGTTGTGGTTTCCCTTCATTTGTTTTCATGTGGTCCATCCTCCATGGGTGCTGGACCCAGTTCAAGGTCTTCCCTCTCGTATGCATCTGGGATGCCTCACCCAAACATCACAGTCCTCAAGTTAACCACATGATTTCTTCAGTTCTTATGATGGTTAGACAGTCCAGGCTTTCATCTCAGATGGTACATATTTTGACATCCTCACAGATAATCTTCACCAGAAAAATATACAAAAGTAAATGGCAGAGATTTTTGATTTGGGTCTGCAGCAGGGATATAGACCCCTTTTTAGTGCCTCTCCCTGCTATTTTGGATTTTACTGGCCTTTTTCACGATGGATCTAGCTACTGTGCAGTTAAAGTCCAGTTAACAGCCATTTCTAGCTTCAGATAGGAGAAACTCATTTGCTAGTTGCTTCTCTGAAGTTGTCTAAGGCGTTGTTTAGAGAGAATTTCCTCCTCCTACCTCCCCTCAAAGATCCTGTTCCTCCCAGGGACACTGCCATTCTTCTTCATTCTTTGACTAGACCTACTTTAAAACTTGCAGCCATGGGTGAATTAAAAACATATCTGTTGGAGCACTTCTTTGCTGTTCGTGTTTCACTGTTACAGTCCTGACACGCAAGATTTCCTGTTTTGGCCGGCTTGACTACAATTGTAAAAAGTTCCCTTCTGATAAGGCTGGTGGACATCTTATCCTGACATCGGTATGCTTGGGTATAAAGGGAGCCTGCTGATGCCCTGACAGTCTTTTTTTTTGCTGTCTGAGCCTGAAGCAGTGTTTCAGTGCATTGGTTGGTCTGCACCAGAGAGAAGTCGTGTAAAAGGTAAGTGCCCCATTGGGGAACTCTCTTTTTTCTTAATTTAACCCATATTAAACAAGGTTAACAGTTGAGTCTCTTCTTTGGTAAGCAAATTCCACACTGAGACTTTCATACGTTGTGTGTCACCTGCATAGGCCCGCATCATGACATCCCTATTTGCCATTTTTGTGCCCATTTTAATTCTAGGACTACCAGGCGTAGAGCTGAAATCTTAGCTAGGCATCTTAGTCTGCCCTTTGCTTTGCATCATCTGATGGCATCCACCGGTCATCCTGATGTTGAGCTCCCTAAGTGTATGAAGGACTAGGACAAAAGACCCAAGCTTAGGCCTCTGATGACAGCTGTTCACTGTCTGCCAATCCCTCAAGGTTCGTTATCGCTGAGGAAGATGAGGCACTTGCGCAGCCCCTTCTACGACCAAGGTGGTGGCGCAGGTCTCGACTCATACATAGTTCGGCATGTTGTCAGGTCCCTCATCTTCTGCACAGACCTTGGGTTTCAGTTCATCGGTTGGGTCCGGAGTTGCTCAGACCTTGGCTTCTGATGAGCGGTCTTTTACCTGGAACATTCCTTTGAGGCATCAGCCTGCATTGGTTCTTCCTTACAAAAAGACTGGTATCAGGATTGTTCTCATACCTAGGCCCAAGGCCAGAGCTGTCTGTTAGAAAGGTTCTACCTCAGGACCTATGCCTAGGCCTACTGGCTGCCAATGACAAAGATATCAACAAGATGTGGTGAAGATAGCTGAAGACCTTATTTCTATAGTCAGCTCTAGGCAACCCCCTTTGGAGTCTTCCCTAGGGGAAAAAGAAGAGGAATCCTGCCCCTGAAGTTTTCTCTGAACCTTCTGATTCAGATGAGGATTGTGTCCAGGAGGACTCTGTCTTTGAGGAGGGACCCTTCCTTACTTTGAAGATTCCCATTCTGAAGAGTATCTGGCTTCAGCTTCACCTTCTGAAGACCTCACATTTGGGGAAACACTCCGTTCCATGAGGGAACATTTCCAGTGGGAGGCATAGGAATATCCCACAATCTAAGAAGAGGGCTAGGGAGTTCCTTGACCTCCCAGAACATAAACCTTTGGCTATTCCTCCTGTATTGTTGGTGGTAGAGGATGTTTTTATGGATTCATCCCTGAATCCAGATTCTTTACCTCCAGCCCCTCGAAAAGCAGACAGATTTTACAGGGTGCTAGACTTGCATAAGTACCTCTTCAAAAATCCCTCTGTTGATCCAAAGTTTGTCACTCCAGGTCCCAAGGGAGCAAGAGCCAGCTCTTTAAAAAAACATTTACTTACTGATAAAGAAAGCAGGGCCCTTGATACGTTTGGTAAAAAAGGTTTACACTTTTGCTACCATAGCCATGAGGGCCCTTAACTGCCTGTTTCATATGCTAAAATACTAACAGAGTATTTTAGGTCAAATGACGCAAAATATATCATCCCTGGAGGACAAGAACATTTCCAAGGAATTGTTGGACCTTTGCCATTCCAGCTCCCAGGTGGCTAGACACTGTTTTACACTGCGGCTATGATGCTGTGGAGGCCTCTAGCCGAGCTGCTCTATCTGGTTCTGTCATTGAAAGGCACAGACCCTGCCAGATCCTGTCAAATCCAAACCTCTAGGGTCTTGTTAGTCAAATCGGACAGCACTGCAGTCATTTGGTACATAAATGAACAAGGAGGCACTAACACTTACCCTCTTTATTGACTAGCTATGCAGGCCTGGGAGACGGTTCACTTTCTGGGGTTGCACCTCATGGTGCAGTACCTTCCAAGTCCTCAAAACACTCTAATAGATCATCTCAGCAGGAATTTGATGGATCCCCACGAGTGGCTTCTGCATCCGGAAACATTTCTCAGCATAGACCAGAAATGGGGTTCCCAGAGATAGACCCCTTTGCCACCAAAGAAAATGCTCAACTGAAAAGATTCTGTTCCAGGAGCAAACTACCCACAGCCTGGAGGACAGATGCTTTCTCCTTCCTTTGGAGCCACCTTTTTTTTTTTTTATACATCCCCCTGCCTCTTCTTCCACGGGTCCTCCTAAAAATCAGGGAAGAAAGCCCAAGGGTCATTCTCATAGCCTCAGACTAGCCCATGCAGCACTAATGTCCTCTGCTATTAAGTTTAACCAATGAAAATCCATGGCAGTTACCTCAGAGAGTGGACCTTCTGATTCAGGACAAGGGGAGATTTGTGCATCCCAACTTGCAGACTCTTACATTCTTAGCCTAGATAATTCCCCAACATTTTCCTCTGAGCATACCCTAAGCAGACAAGTTTAAGACATTCTCAAGGAGGCTAAAAGGCCTAGTACTAGGAAATCATACTCTGCCAAATGGAAAAGATTCTCCATTTGGTGTCAGCAGCAAGGCCGTAGTCCCTAACTCAGCCAATATCTCTGCCATTTTAGATTACCTGGCTGCCATGGTTGACAGAGACCTATCCTTTTCTTTCATCAAAATTCACGCCTCTACCATTTCAGCCCACATCCCTATTCTTCCTCCTATCTTTTCCTATCCCCTGATGAAACAATTCCTTAGGTGAGTGATTCACATCAGCTCTCCCAGCAGACAACCCATACCTCCCATGAGCCTCAATTTTGTTCTGAAAAAATTGACACTACCCCTCTTTAAACTGGCAGCTTCTGCTGAATTAAAATTCTTAACTTGGAAGACTCCCATTCTACTGGCTATCCCTTCAGCCTACATGGTTCTCTGAGATGCAGTGGCAGTGGAACCATTTCTCATATTCCACCCAGCGTGTCACTTGGGACTAATCCATCCTTTATGCCCAAGGTAGTCATGGACACCTCTTTGAATCAAGCTATACACTTGCTCACCTTCTTCCCCAAGCCTCAGAACCAGGGAGAGAGAATCCTTCACTCCTTGGTTGTACACAGACCGCTCCATTGCTGTCTTGGCAGAACTAAATCTTTCAGAAAATCAGACTAACTCTGTATCCTTTGCCATTGGCTGTGAAGGGAAACCAGTTTCAAACCGATTATCTCCAAGTCGATCTCTCACTGTATTTTTTACAGCCATTATGGTAAAAAGCTACCCAAAACTGTCAGGACTCATTCTGCTAGGGCCACAGCTATCTCTGCAGCCTTCCTGAAAGGACTACCTACCAAAGACATTTTTGCAGCTGCTACCTGGTTATCTGTGCATACCTTTAGCAAACTTTACTACTTATTAGCCTTTACCAGGTCTAGAGCAGGATTTGTCCCTGCTGTCCTGCAGGACATCCTCTCGTCTCCATAATTAACCTTCCACCCTTATCTCAGGTTTGAGAATAATTCCACAAGTCAGGACTGCAACAGTGAAACACGAAGAACATTGTACACTTGTGTACACTTACCATAAATGTGAATGTTCAAGTGTATTCACTGTTGCAATCTTCTTTCCCTTCCTCCTCCTCCCTTTGCCGACCGTAGTAATCTGCTTCTATCTTCTTCACTAACCAGAGGATTCCCTGGGCGTTTTCCCTGCAGGGCCCTTTTTCTACTTTTGGCTCTTGCTTATGTTTCATTCTGAGGGCTTTTACCCTCTAGGGGGCAAGAAAAAACTGATGTCATGGCATCGTCTGGCTGCCTTTATACCCTAGCATACTGACATCAGGATAGGACGTCTGCTAGCCTTAGGAGAAAGGAGATTTTTACTCTGGTAATTGGGCTGACCAAGGGCTTCCACAGCAGGAAATCCCACAATTCAGGACTGCAACAGTGAATACACTCTAACATCTACATTTATGGTTAGTGTGCACAGCTGTACTTTCCTAGTGGGGGTCATTTCCACACAGAGTTTTGGAATTTCTCACCCTTTCTTGTATTCTACAAGGGCTGAGGACTTATCCATCCTTCCTTTACAGGGTGGCCTCCTAATCCTTGCTGATCCAGTCTGTCTGTCTTCCTTTTTTCTTTCTCCATTTTTCTGATAAGGAAAAGTTCATGCTACATCTTTTCAATGTACATCAGCAACTCAGATTTTATTTGCACCACACTAAGAACATTAGAAATACAGTCCAATTGTTTGTATCCTTCTCTCAGGCAAAATTGGTTAAAGGGTATCTAAAGTTATTCTTTCAAGATGGTTATTTGAATGCATTTCATATGTTTATAAGGAAAAGGGTCTGTCTTCGCCTGGCAATCCTAAGGCCCATTTTAGTAGGTCAATTGCTACTTCAACTGCCTTTTTCCTCAGAAGTTCCTGTTGATGACATTTATGCAGCTACTTGGTTTAATGTCCGTATATTCATATCTTACTACAAGGTGAACTTGCAGTCTAGGACCAGAGTGTCCTTTTGTTTCTGATAGCTGGGGACTGTGTCTCATACATTGAGGACGGACAGAAGAGACGACATTGAAAATGAGTTATGTACTAAGCATAACGATAGACTTGTGTTGTCTTTTCCTGTCCTCCTCAACTTCCCTCCCTCCATTCCCCCTTCCAGGTCTCATTTCATGCCCCTTTGGTGTGGATTGATTGCACTGAGCTGTTGTCAACCTGGCCATGTTGTTGCTATGTAGTGTATTCCAGGAGTTCCTGTGGGCATTTTCAGAAAGTATTCCTTTTTTGAGGATGTTGTTATAGAAAGTGGGCAAACTCAATCTGAGGTAATTTGTCACAATTTGTCACAATGAGGGGATTATGGTTAACGGGAAGAGCTTGAGCCTTGGATCCAAAGTCTGTGAGTGACTGAAGTATGATCCAGTCTGATACAAAATACCCATATTTTGAGGAGGATAGAAGCATCAACATGGATTTATTGTTATGGTATGTACATAACTTTCATATTTGTGGTGCTTATTAAGATTTGGATTATGATTATATGGTTGTTTGTGTCATTTATGCATTGTTTTACATAGATAAACTTCTTGCTTATAATTGCTGTTTGGGACGATGAGAAGACTTTTGTCATTGATTTGATAATGGGGTAAGCTTTCTGGATGTTTTACAGTTGTATGGAAAACCCAAAGGAATCAAACCCAGGACTATGAAATTAAGTGTGAAACTGTACTGGTAGACATCCTCAGGAATAACTGATTTTTTTTATGTGAAACTACTGTCCTGTATTTTCTCTGTGTAAATTTGTTTGTAAAGGAGAATCTTGGTATACATTTGTAATGG
>NC_056748.1:877720153-877810153 GCF_019279795.1 Protopterus annectens
GTGTGTGTGTGTGTGTATATATATATATATATGTGTGTGTGTGTATATATATATATATATATATGTGTGTGTGTGTGTGTGTGTGTGTGTATATATATATATATATATATATATATATATATATATATATATATATATATACATCAAAACTATAGTAACAATGGAGTCAGGAAGAACTCGAAATGAATCTTCAGTGTAGAATATTTAATAAATCCTTTTAAACCTGTTGCAGTAAAAATCCATGACCGCGAAAAACCATTTATATCACAACATAAATTAAGTGCTTTCGTCACACACACACACACACACACACACACACACACACACACACACACACACACACATATATATATATATATACACACGCATTTACATATGTATACACACACACACACATATATATATATATATATATATATATATATATACATATACATACATATATATATATATATATGTATATATATATATATATATACATATATATGTTTACTAGCCTTAAACACAAATTTAGGTGTTTCACCCAAAATCGTGAACATGTCAGTGTTGCCTCTAAAAATATTCCAATTCTTAAACCATTTTGTACTTGATATCCTTTGTGCATCTCCCAAAGGGTGCCAGAAATGAGTTTGTGTAAGTTTTGACCTGATTGTGATTGGTCATTGCGGCTTATGGAATTAACACCTCATCACTTCCTAGTAATGGTCTGAACTTTGTACCTCAATCCTGTAGTATTTCATCACTAATTCCTTGTAATAATTATCGTGAGATAAAAATGGGAGAGCTTATTTGGCAACTTATGTTGAATGCAACAGAAGGACCAGGACTAAACGACCACATTTTAATAGCACCAATATTAAAAATCATAGCAGCTGATTTACACAACAACAACATGTATACAATCCGCTCTCTTGAGGGTTAACATAAGGAGAAAGAGATTTATGTCATGGGAGAGCTTATTTGGCAACTTAGGTTGAATGCAACAGAAGGACCAGGACTAAACGACCACATTTTAATAGCACCAATATTAAAAATCATGGCAGCTGATTTACATAACAACAACATGTATACAATCCGTTCTCTTGAGGGTTAATTTAAGGAGAAAGCGATTTATGTCATGGTTTTATAACATCAATGTTTTTTAGGTTATTAGCATTTTTATGATAAGTTACACCAGAGTTTGGGATTTAAATTACATGGAAATTCAAACATGCACAAAGGGGGCTTAGAGATTAATCAGTATCTTTAACATATATATATATATAATTTTTTGAATGTGATTAAAAGTTTTTATACACATTTTGGATATTTTTCAAAGTGTTTTTAAGTGCTGATTTATGGAAGCATCACATGACTGTTTTGAATTTAATATAAAATGAGTTTAAATTGGTTTGTATAACCATTCTGATGAAGTTCCAAACCTAAAGGGACAAAAGTGCTTAACTCTTTCTTTATTTTGTTTTGTTCATAAAGTTGTTTTTAAGTTACACTTCGGTGTCTGGAGTTTTTATTACCTTGGTATTAATCTGATACTTGGGTCTGAATTACCTTTGGTATTGCTGTGTATACACTATGTGAGCCTGTTGGATGTTCTTAATATAGAGTATTATAACCGCGTCACTGATCCTAACCCATGTATTATGTGCTGAAGACATGAATGCCAAGACGTTTACCTCGAGAAGTGAATTTTGGCGTCTATTTTGAGAACACATAAATAAAGTTTATGGGTGGAGGGCCGATCATAATTATTTGTAGTGCATGGAGCTTTATCTGCTCCATGTATCACTATGTACCGTTAGGACAAAAAAATTTTTTTTTTTTTTTTTTAAAGTGTTTTTTCAGCTTTCAAAGCTGTAGAGCACTTAGCCAGTTTGCTACTGCTTTCAGAAAGGCAGTGAAATGCACAGTTCCTTATTTTTACACTCACTCTGCCATGCCTCTCAACTGTCCAGATTTTCCTATAATGCCCAGATTTTTGTCTCCTGTGTTCCTCATAAAGTCCATGGTTTCAGACAACTCCTGGAGGATTGAAGTCACTGAATAGTGACATACATTTGAATTTTAGATTTTTTTATCATTCAGAGAAAATATAGGCAAACACATCTAGTTGTTCTAGCTACTTTCTAAGTTTGTAAGAGGAGGGGACACCTTATCAGTACAGACAGCAGGCAGAACTAAATATTTCATTCTGCTGCTGTCATTTGCTGGTCTGTACTGGCTGATTTTACAGTGTAGTGATAGACTTGACCCAGACAATTTAACCATGGGTTGCTTAACATTTGTTAAAATTGAGTCTCGTGCCACTATAGCGCTTAACTGATTTGTCATTTTCCCTAATATCAGAGCGTAATCACTGTGATCTATACTTTACATGTCGATTATGTGAGTTTCTGTTACTAAATTCACATCTTCCATACCAAATATTTTCCAATATTTCTTTAAGAAACTACCATCTTTTTTATATTTCCCTTCTAGGTTCCCCCAGTACATCCTCACTGTTGCAAATAAATTTCCATTCCCCATTCGTAAATAATAATCACCTGCTGAAAGCTGATTATTTCTCAAAAAATTTTCTTCAGTTCCATAGTAGTAGTTTTAGGTAGAATATAAATATGTGGGAATGTAATCTTCCTTGCGTATCTGTCAATCCTTACCACAACTCCACCATTATTGTTTTTCTTTTCCTCTTATGTAACTGTTGGAGATCCTCTTGTGATCAATATTATTGCTCCCCTTTACTGTGGTTCCTTGTACTCTACTAAATGTCACTTCTGAAATCATATCTTTAACAAATTCTAATAATCACTTCTATCCAAATGTGTCTCTTGTAACATTGCTATTTGCACCCTGCATTTTTTAATATAATTCAGTACTATTTTGCATTTTGTCTGTGCTTACACTGCCATTCACATTCTGTTAAAATTGATAAAGTAGCCATTCTGATAAAAAGCTATGGCTTTCATGTATTCTGCATGACAGATTTTTGTTTCCAACTTGCAGCACATTAATGCTTGGCAGGCTGATATGCAGTTGTTAACTGCTTGTATTATAACTTCTAGGCTTAACAATCCCCTGAAAAAAAAAATAAAATAAAAAATCTTTAAAATCATGCAGGCAGAGATTTTTAAGGTGTACATGTACAGGCCATGAACTGCTGACATGTACTCTTCTCATAGTGGTTGCTGGGCCTTACTTCCCCACCCCTTTTATGTGGTTTGGTTATTGTGTTTAGTTAGACTTTATGGGTAAATAATGCTTTGTTTTTCCTGCATTTGTTACATTTGTTACATTGCTTGCTATGTCCTTTCTCTGCAGATCTCTGAAATGTGCTGTGATTCTATGAAGAAGCTCTTTAAAGAAGATAAACTGGGCCAGGCTTCATTCATGGCAGTTAAAGTAATTTCTGGTCTTGTTAAAAGCCGGAATTATGAAGTCAGGCCTGAGGTAAGTATGAGTTTACAGTTCATTTTTGTGTGATTTTATACAAGAATGAATTACAACTGCCCATTTTTAATATTAAAACAGGAGGGGCATTGCATTCTAACAGGACTATAGGAAATTTAAGTATTGCAAGCATTTGTTTGTGCACAGCATGTTCATTTAATTGATACTAATGGTTATAAGTGGGTGGGTAGAAGTTGTGATTCATGTATCATGATAACCAGTTTCATTTACAGTCTTTATTCAGAGAATCTGGTAGTTGAGATGAAAGAAAATAGAAAAGTAAACCAGAATTCATTTAGGAAACACTGTTTTATGCTACTTTTCAGCATTTTCTTTTGTTTCCCCACCCCTGCCCCTGACCGTGAATCTTGTTTCCACCTTTCAAAGTTTGCTTTGCTGGAATATGTTTGTGTTTATGGAGTGCATGTGTAACTTTTTCACATTTGTGTGGTTAACTATAAGTGGTATAACTTTGTATTTAGGCCTCAGGTTTTTAGAAATGTACTAGGTGTGGCAATGGGCTCGATGTTACAGGATGCACATGATATTGTGGTGTGTGCCTCGGATAACTCATTTGGAGGTCCCTTGTGAGATTTGCAAAAATGTTGAGAACTGGACTGTACAGGAATATACAAACTCAAGAAGAAACTTGTACTCAAAGGTTCATTGCCCCTTACTGGATAAAATAATAAGGCTGAGAATGACAGGGCTCCTGAAGAAAGGGACTAAACCCAACTCTCTCTTGTCCCCAGGTTTCCTGGACTTATCCTCCTTCAGAGAAAGCAGTTCACCCTTCCCATTGATGTAGAGCAACCTCCTACCAGTGGGGTTTCCTAACATGTGTCTGTGAAGTTGAGTAGGTCTGTGCTAAGTCCCTTCATGCTTTGTGACAAAATGAAGAAAGGCTGTTGTCAGGGCCCAAACTGAGTTGGGTGTCCTGTCTTCTCCTGCCATTTCTAGGGCCCCACCCCTTTCACTTCCTGTGCTCCTTTCCAGGTTATAGTTCCAGCACTGGGATTATTTGCTTTTCTTGTGCCTTCTACTTCAGTGCCACTGGGTCATCATCCTTTGACAATGATCCCTATTTTAGCACTGATGGCTTTGAGGCTGACTTTGTTTTGAGGCCTGCTAGGTATGAGGTAATTGATTTTGATGGGTCAACACCAACATTGACACAGAATCCCTTAGTTCAGTTCTGGGCATCAGTATAGTCAGCATTCATACCATCGCTACCAAAGCTAACCTCGGCATTGGGTCTGACAGCATTGCTGAGATTTAGTACCACTAACTCAGCATTAACATCGGTGATGGGATCCATGCTCTCAGTCTTCACACTAGTGAGTAAAGGACTGGTATAATGTCATTGCAACATCCTGGATTGTTGGACATCAGAGAGGCACCCACAACATGATTGTTGGACATCAGAGAGGCACCCACAACTGTGGCTTCACCATGGGACATCTCATAATTGGGAGCTTTGGACTGTTCTTCATCATTCTAACAGGGCATGGATCCAAAGTACCACCACAGATCCAGAGCATATGAAGTATTTTCCTCTTCCAAGCATTAAGACAAATCTGTTCTGAATTTCCACAGGAAATTGAAGTGCAAAAGGAGATGCCTAGACTCTCCAAGAGAGTCTGTCACTCCAAATATGGATTTGAATGAAAGGAAAGGTTCCCCCTAGTCCCTTCATAATGATGATCCCAAGTTTGGGGCATCCTAAAATGCATGATATGCAGGAGATCCTGGCCAACTCCCTGAGTAAGAAATTCCACAGGAGGTTTTTCGATCAGCTCCTGCACATCTTTGGTAGTCCTCCCACCAACAGTATGCTCAGTTTTGGTTGTTGCTTCCAAGTAAAACAGGTAAGATCTTTTGGCCTCCCAAGGACAGACAAACATGGAGTAAGGCTCCTTTTGCAGACTCCATTGTGGTGGTAGTGTGGCAGTTGTCACCAAGAGAGAGAGTTCCTCAAAGAGAGTATTTTGATGCACCCCTGCAACAGATAAGGGTTATGGGGCTAAGGATCAGATGGGGGGAGAGCATACAGGCATCAGGTACTTATGCCATCAGGTCCCTGAATTCTTTGACATGCGCATAGTCCAGACCTCCCAACCGTCCTGAATTACTCGGTATTTTCCAAGTTTTGGGGTCCAAATGAAGGTGTGCCACGATTCCCGAGTGGCACCCCTTCATTTCTGATTTCTTTGCTTTTGTTTTTTTATTTTTTTAATTTTCGCGCTGTCGGAGCTGACGTCATCACGTGCGTGATGTCGTCAGCGCCGTCAGCACTTCCAGCCAGTCGGAATTGAGCTCAAGGAGCTCATGTCATCATTTCCGGCTGGCTACGAGCAGGCGGGAAGTGCTTAGTTTGAACTGTTGCTGCCAGGAATGCTAGTTTTGTACCGTTGCTGCCGAGGATGCTGGCTTTGCTGCTTCGGACAGAAACTGCTGACTTTGGTGCTGCCTGTCATTTCGGACAGAGAATGCTGCTGAGAGGGACTTTGTCTTTGCTTCTGCTGTATTGTTGCTGCCAAGCCGAGAGAATAGGGACTTAATCTGCTTCCATTTCAATTCGTATACTGACTAGGTAAGGAACTGTGTGTGTGGTGTTGTGTGTTTGAAGTATAGTTCTGTTAAGCTGAATGGCAATTACTTCTGGCATTTGTGCTTAAGTGTAGTTCTTCTGAAAGCATTTTGTACCTAGTACTCAGCACTGTTGGCAGTCTGATACGCCAAAGTATGTTAAGAACTAAGAAGCTGTACTTGCACCCTTTGCTTTTCTCGGCAGATTTATTAATGCCGGCTGTGTGTGTGCAGATTTGGTTTTATTAACCTTAGCTCGGCAGTCTGCATTTAAGTGTAGACTGTTTTCACGTAGCCTTGTGTTGCTGTAAACAGTACTGCTGTTAACAAAGTGATAATGACAGAATCACTCTCTCGAATATGCAGGACCTCTTCCGATGCCTTAACTGTCTGGAGTAAGCTGCCCAAGTGTTATCTCTCTGCACCAACCCTGTTATCGACAGTAGCTGTGTAGCAAAAAAAAATGTCAGTTTCCATTTCAGCTGCTAAGAGCAGTCTGTGGGTGTGAGATTGGAATGGTCAGACTATACCACGCCATGCACTTCTTCACTACTTGGTTGGGTACGTGGTGTTTAATGTTGTGCAAGTTTGTCAGTAGTTCCCAGTCTCTCTCAATATTCCCCGACAGAAGGAATTTAAGGGTGCTTGACTACTAGCAAGCCTGTGAAATATCTGCTTGTCATTTTACATAGTAGATCAAATCTGCGTTTTCTGTAATTTGTCTTCTCTGATTTTGCTTTGGGATTTTGCTGTCTTTAGTAAAAATTGTGCTTGTACGACAGAATTTGGAGGGTTGCAGTTACTAAATAATGTCTGTTAAACAGATTCTTCCTTAGAACTATGAGTGACTGATGACAAATTTGTTTATGGTATCCCTAGCATCTGTGAAGAATCAACTGTCTCTGCTTATTAGGTCTGTTCTAAACTTTTCCTCTTAGGTTGATGCAAACCATTTTTAAACCTTTTATGTGACAGATCATGTAAAATAGTATGACACCTTCTGGCTTCATCTACTAATATAGTAATTTTTTTGTTGTTCTCATGATATGCACTGTAAAATCAGTTTACATAGAATGTCAGTGTATTATTAATAATGATATGTGTTATTTAAAATCATTTTTTCTGTTATAATCAGTATTCTTTAAATGTATTCTATGAGACTGGTTTTCTTATAAATGTGTATATGCTGACTTCCTTTACATAGTTGGTATGTGTAGTTAATTATTTGAAATGTTTTCTGTTTTCTTCTATGTCATTATTGGTTCATGCATTTTGTTTCATTGCCTACTGGAAAAATGTTCAAACTATAAATTTAAAATGCGCTCTAACTTAAGTGTAACAAGTGTGCTGTATTTGTACAAGGAATATAATTTAATAAAGTCAGGAAGGTGCATCAAAGAACGCATGTATGTTTCTTGTTTTGTGTACAAGGGGCCTATGATTTGAAAACAGCCCAAAGGTAATCTTTATCCAACACTGGCCAGATGCATTTTCTTTGGATGTGGTGTGGGTTTCAATGCTGTTTCAATGAATGTGAGTTTAAAGGGCAGAGTCTATTTTCATTGTGAGACAGTATTGCTTTGTTTAGCAGATACTTATTCCTGTTTGTGCATTGTGCTATAAAATGTAAAAATAAAATCCAAATAGTCATTGTAGAAGTAAAGCAATATGCACACAAGTGTTTATGGTAAATGGGGTGAAATAGCCAGGTAACTGGCCATTGGAATGGCTGCAGGGGGACTCTGGTGCCATATTTTGGTTGTCTGTTCTTCCGTTTGCATTTGAAAGTTATTATCCCACAATTCCATTGGAGTGGGCGGGGTTATGTAATTATGTACGCAAATTTTACGTTAATCAGTGTACAGATTTGTACCTATTTTTCATGGGCCTTGTCCAGATTTTTGATGATTCCGGGTTGAGAGGTATGACGTAGTCCACTTTCAGCATGTCCTAGCATAGCAGCCTCAAACTAAGCAAGAAAACAGTGCTTAAACCACACTAAGTGCAGCAAACAATAACCAGCCAAAACAGCACCACAGAGGAACCAGGCCCACCTCTTGATGATCCAAATTGATCTTTATTATAAAAACAAATGCTTAACTAAATCACCACATTTTCATTTCACAGACTTCATCAGATGTAATGCAGTAAACAATTATGGGTGTTTTATATACTCAATCTGCCATAACCCATCATGTTAATTGACAATTAAAAACAGTTGAGTTTCAATACATAGTCATAGCAACACAGAAGTAAGCCACGGTGGTGCAGCGGTAGCGTTGTCACCTCACAGCAAGAGGTTCCTCCCGTTCGATACTCGGCTGGAACGCCTTCTGTGTGGAGTCTGCATGTCCTCCCTGCAGTCAAGTGGCGTTCGAAAGACCTGTGTGAATGGGTGTGCCTTCGTTGAAGGCTGGGCATCGGGCTGGCACCTCGGCACCATAAAAATCTACTGCCAATCCTTAGCAGACCGGAGTTCCGCTGTGGCGATCCCCTAACCGGGAAAAGCCGAAAGAAGAAGTCATAGCAACACAGAATAAGTAAATAACCATATCAACAAAATAGAAAACTAAAAGGAATAAAACCATATATTAAATAATAAACTATTACCATATTTGTTTTTAATAATAACCTAAAAATATATTTGAAAAATATTTAAATATGAAACAATCATTGCAAACATGTCTAAAAACATTTCTAAAAGCAATATATATTACATGTCCTAGCAGAGGAGACTCTGGACACTAGTCTTAGGTGGCAACTGTATTTAGTATATCATTGCTGTCCATGAGGCTGATCCATAGTGTAGTGGACAGAGCAGTGAGGGCAGCTAGTTCATTCCTAACCATGAGGAGATGAGTCTGGCTTATATTGTGATTTTGCAGGTAATTTTTTTAGTCCTCCGGTAGTATCCCATGTGATGGGTCCTCTCTCTTTGGATCCTAGGTAAAAGAAAAAAATGCTCAGGAGCAGGGAATGATTATAATGGTTAATAGGATAAAGTTCTCCACTCCTTAGTGGTTATTTATGACGAACTGTAAGACTACTGAGAAGCTTGGATTTTACAAGTCTCAGCAACCATTCTTTGAGTAGCTGTGTGTCTTTTCAGAGTGGATGATGCCCTAAAGGCAGAAGTGGTGTACAAAATCCAAGACTCTGTAGCCCTCCTCCAAGGAATCAGAATCCACAGAATCCCCAAGGACTTTTCCAACTTTTGACCTATTGAGGGAGCTGGGTTTTGAATGTTCCTCCATCAGAATGCATGGCTCACCATTCTGCAGGAAGCTTATAATCATTAACCTCCCTTTTTCATTTTTTTACATGGGGTTGGGGTGTTGTGTCACCTCTTGGCATTTGTCGACTCGGTGCCACTCTCATTTCTTCTTTGACAGTCGTGCTCAGCTGTTGCATGTCTTCTCTTTCACGCAGTGCATTCATCCTTTTGCAGGATACCCTTGTTTCCTATTGCCTTCTTTGTGTCTGTCTAAAATCTTCTTCACCAGGTGGTCTTCTGCTTTTCGGCTGTGTGCCTGAACAACCATAATCTGTTCTCTTTGAGCTTCTCTGCAATTGGAGTTACTTGGGTTTCTGCTCTGACACCTTCATTTCTTCATTTGTATCATACTGTGCATTCTACCACAGTTGCTGCCCTTACAGCTATCTTATCCATACTCAGTTTCATCCTGTGCGTTCAGCTTTGCATTCCATTCCCATCATTTACTGAAGTTCTTGTTCCGAACATGCCTGTAATGCCACATCGTCTGCATACAGCAGCTTTGTTGATCTGTCCATTCTGATCTGTTTGCTAATGTAGTTCATCACCAGTATGAACTACAATGATTTCAGAGCTGAACCCAAATGCACACCCACTCCTGCTGGAAAGTTTTGAGAGTTCAAACACTATATGTAGTTGTCAGTACCAAAATCCAGTAGCACCACCAAGGAACTCTCCAGTACACAAATTAGAAGAAAACAAAAAAGGAGCGTAACACCACAGACATAAAACTGGAACTTCAACAAAAACAAGAACAGGATAAGCGCTTTCGGCATGTGCCTTCCTCAGATCCTGAAAACAATTCCTACACACAACTATTTAAGAACCAGCTAACCAATCTAGTTAAAAGGCAATTAAGCAATTAAAAAATGAGGTAATGAAACACAGCAACACTTACTCCCCATTTGCATAGTGCACTTGTAACAAAAACGTTTTAAAATAACTTAGAACAAAACTGCATTTTGTTAACAATCAGCATAGCATGCTAAAACTTATATATAGTAAATAAATAAAGCACTGTTGTCATAACTATTACACAGCTTGTAAATCTGTTAAAACTTAGAGCTCGTAATGTTAACATATCAGGTTCACAACCATAATATTAAAGAGGCAACAGTCACAGCCTGATATATAACAAATAAATAACTATTGTCATCGCATAAAAGTCTGATGAACACTCAGAATTCATACTGTGAACAAAATAGAGACAACACTCGCCCATTAATAGCAGAATACACTAACTCCAAACTTAAAAGATGTCTTGTTCACATCGCTGAAAGAAATGAAAGCATGCATAAACACCTATTCTGTAGAAAGTGTACAGAAGGAATATTACAAAGCTGACATTTGTAACAAAGACGGATAGGAAGTAAAAAATAAAAAATATATATAATGAGCTTCCTTAATGGCAAAAAGTCAATCTTCGTTCCTTCAGGAACGGTTTAAGTGGAACACCACCATTAAGCCCTGGGAAACAATCAGCCCTTAAGTCCATTATCCATTTAGATTCTTCCATTTCCTTTTGATTTGTTACATCCCCTTCTCTTATAGTTGGACGAACCATTGTAAGGACCATAAATCTAAATGTATGGGTGGCATTATCTTGAATATGAGCATACAACTCATTCGTAACAACCTTAATGCGTATATCAAATTGGTGCTTAAAGATTCTTTCTTTTAGTATCCTATTGATTTTGCCCACATAGAAACATGGGCAAAAAAAGAACAGGTAGCAACATTTTAGTTTTAAGAACAAGAAAAATCTAAAGAGGTTGCTTTGCAGTAAAAGCTGCAAAGCCAAAAGGAATGAACATACACGTTCTGGCACACGGAAATGTGGCAGTTGTAAAGCCTTTGTCTTTGTTACAGATGTCAGCTTTGTAATATTCCTTCTGTACACTTTCTATAGAATAGGTGTTCATGCATGCTTTCATTTCTTTCAGAGATGTGAACATGACATCTTTTAAGTTTGGAGTTACAGTGTATTCTGCTATTAATGGGTGAGTTTTGTGTCTGTTTTGTTCATAGTATGAATTCTGAGTGTTCATCAGACTTTTATGCGATGACAATAGTTATTTGTTTGTTGTATATCAAACTGTGAGTGTTGCTTCTTTAATATTATGGTTGTGAACCTGATATGTTAACATTACAAGCTCTGAGTTTTAACAGATTTACAAGCTGTGTAATAGTTATGACAGCAGTGTTTTATTTATTTACTATAAGTTTTAGCATGCTATGCTGATTGTTTTTAACAAAATGCAGTTTTGTTCTAAGCTTGGATCTAAGTTATTTTAAAACATGTTTTTGTTACAAGTGCACTATGCAAATGGGGAGTAAGTATTGCTATGTTTCATTGCCTCATTTTTTAATCAGGCTGTGACTGTTGCTTCTTTAATATTATGGTTGTGAACCTGCCATGTTAACAGTATGAGCTCTGAGTTTTTAACA
Source organism: Protopterus annectens (assembly GCF_019279795.1). Lineage (NCBI taxonomy): Eukaryota > Metazoa > Chordata > Ceratodontiformes > Protopteridae > Protopterus > Protopterus annectens. The sequence continues at coordinate 877,731,909 of NC_056748.1, forward strand.
GATTCACAAGCTGTGTAATGGTTATGACAGCAGTGTTTTATTTATTTTACTATAAGTTTTAATATGCTATGCTGATTGTCTTTAACAAAATGTAGTTTTGTTCTAAGCTTGTATCTTAAGTTATTTTAAAACATGTTTTTGTTACAAGTGCACTATGCAAGTGGGAAGTAAGTGTTACTATGTTTCATTGCCTCATTTTTTAATTGTTTAATTGCCTTTTAACTAGATTGGTTAGCTGGTTCTTAAATAGTTGTGTGTAGGAATTGTTTTCAGGATCTGAGGAAGGCACATGCCGAAACCGCTTATCCTGTTCTTGTTTTTGTTGTATTAAAGTTCCAGTTTTATGTCTGTGGTGTTACGCTCCTTTTTTGTTTTCTTCTAATTTGTGTACTGGAACATTCCTTGGTGGTGCTACTGGATTTTGGTACTGTTTTCTTATTTTTATCTGTAACACCGCACATAGACCGAACAATGGATTTATCCAGCAACCAGTATTCCGCTGATTCAGTCACTAAGAGTGTAGTGACTGATATAATTGCAAGCAACGTTAACACTCTTCTGAAGCTTAATTTGGACAGTACGAAGTTATTGATACATGTTGATTCAACAAATGACTTCGGTTTTGAAGAAATATTCAAAACAGTGGAGAATGCAGCCTATCGCTTAAAGCGTTTGTAATGGCAACGCTTCCATATGGAGGCGTGCCTTCATCATCAGCTGATTCTCCATGGACTAAGAGTTAAATGTATGCCTAGCTACGGAAATACCTACCCGGAATTGTTAGCTAAATGGCAAGCGATTAACATCCACACTAGCTTCAGTTACATGAAGTTACTTATTGACTTCTTTAGGCCACAAGAAGAAGAGATTAATAAAGTTATTGAAAGTAAACAAAAGGAGCTAGAATCTGCGGATTTGTCTGAAGCTAATTTGCATAGGTTGGAGAACTTGCAAGACAGACTAGCAGCCTATGAAATGAAATTGAATGAGCAGAAGAGCCAAAAGTTACTAAGGGATTATAATAATATTAAACAAGGCCACCTTTTTGAATGGCCTAGAGCGCCCCTAGGCAGGGTGACAAGAGGAGTGAGAATGAGGTCACTGCAGCCAACCAGATGCATACGAGGCAAGATGAAACGTGCCATGAAATGACAGTTAGAGCTGAGGTTCATCAAGTGAATGGAGCCCATTCTGTTGTAAATGTAACAAATGGGAGCGTGTGTGCTCAAAATGATGATATAAAATGTTTGACTGAAGGAACCCTTGAGGTTCCCATGGAGCAAGTTAACAATACAACAAATGATCCTAATTCTATTTGTACAAATGAATTATCCTCTATGCCCACTATACAAGCAGGAGCTGTACCCAAAAAAGGATCGATGCATCTACCTATTGATCTGCATCTTCCTTTTTTAATACATGTGAAGGAGCCAAGTGTAGGCAGACCTGCAAGCAGAGAAAGGAAGAGAAGGAAAGTCCTGTAATGAATTCCTTAGTTGTTAATATCTCGAATAGTATTCTGAAAAAAGAGTTTGTTACTCTACTTGAGAAGGGATTAATTTTTATACCAGCTCTACATTCACCGCTGCATGAGTTTGTGACTGATATAAAGTGTTTTGGACGTAATGTGACATTAAAACATATTTTTGGGTCCAATGTTAGATCAGATCATGGCTCTGAAAGACCAACTAGGAAGCCTAGCACATTTGTTCCAGTAAGCCATCCTACGGTTGAGATTTTTATGCTCTTATGTAAGCAAGAACTAGCCAAAATTAGAACAGATGGCAAAGGTAAACACTAGCAGAATTTGACTAAAGAAGAATTGGATGATTTAAAAGAACTACAAACCAGAGAGGATATAACTATTAGACCAGCTGACAAAGGAGGAGCTGTGGTGGTGATGAGTATGGAAGATAGTATGTTGGATATGCTCAGTGATCGAGCAACATACTTAAGAATTATGAAGAAAGAAGTTGATGTGATGAAAAGGAGGATAGAAGATGCACTTTGTGAGATGCTTATGAACAGGAGTATAACAAAGGAACTATATGAGTTTTTCGTAGTTGAACATCCTGTCATACCTATCATCAATGGACTGCCAGAAATCCATAAAAACAGCTCTAAACCACCCATGCATCCCATAGTGGCAGGCCGAGGATGGTCAACAGAGCCCCTTTCAGTCTTTTTGGAAAATGAGCTGAAAAAGCTATTGAGTGATTACAAGAACATAGTAAAAGATACAGCACAGTTCCTACAGCATTTACAGGAAGCCACCACTAACATCTATGACTTCTCCCATTTGTTATTAGTCACTATGGATGTTCATAGTTTGTTTACATCAATTCCTAACTCATATGGTGTTGAAGCCATAAGAGATTTGTATAGAGAAAGAAAATTAGACTCTTATGTTGTCTGCAACCTATTGGTGCTAGAGAACAATTTATTTGTTTATGGAGATAGCTACTACTGGCAGAAGTGGGGGGTAGCTATGGGTACCCCCTGCGTGAATAGCTGTGCTAATCTCGTGTTGGCCCGGTGGGAAGAGCTATGGGCACTGAATGTAAACTTCCAATGCAAAGGGAATGTGCTCCTCTATAATAGATTTGTGGATGACATTATGATTCTATGGGCGGGAAGTGAAGAAGAAGTTCAAAAATTTGTGGATTTTTTTTAACAGACTATTTTGTTTCTAAAATTTGATGTGAAGATGTCCAGAACAGATACTGAATTTCTGGATGTCAAGATCCTATAGGATCCTATTGAAGGGATAAATACTATGCTGTATCGGAAACCTATGTGGAGGAACCATATGGTGCATTTTTCCAGTATGCACCCGAGGCATATTTTCCACAATGTGATTGACAACCAAGTCACTCGAGTGTCCAGGCTTTGTACTCAGGATGATACCTTTCTCATGGAAAGCAGTAAATTGTTACAAGATTTCAAGGATTGTGGTTATAGGCCAGTCAGAGAAGGAATAACAGTAGATCATGCAAGAGATCTGAGAAAGAATAAGGGTAGACCCTGCTACTCTCAACAGTATTATCAATGGAATGACAAGTGAAGTGATGAAAGACTATAAAATACGTCCTAATGTAGGGCAGGGGACCATGAGGGTCAGCCTTACTTACAGTAGTGATAATTCTACAATATGTGGAATAATAAAAAATAGTGGCCTGTGTTAACATCAGACAATAGACTGAAAGAAATAGTAGGGACTACACCTCATTTTAGTTTTAAGAACAAGAAAAATCTAAAGAGGTTGCTTTGCAATAAAAGCTGCAAAGCCAAAAGGAATGAACATACACGTTTTGGCACATGGAAATGTGGCAGTTGTAAAGCCTGTACTGTTATCAATACCAGTAATGTTTTTACACATCCAGTTACAGGAAGGACATACCAGTTTTTTGGAAATGCCAACTGTAATAGTAAGAATGTGGTATATGTTGCTACCTGTACTTTTTGCCCATGTTTCTATGTGTGCAAAACGAATAGGATGCTAAAAGAAAGAATCTTTAAGCACCAATCTGATATACTCATTAAGGTTGTTACGAATGCGTTGTATGCTCATATTCGAGATAATGCCACCCATACATTTAGATTTATGGTCCTTGCAATGGTTCGCCCAACTATAAGAGAAGGGGATGTAACAAATCAAAAGGAAATGGAAGAATCTAAATGGATAATGGACTTAAGGGCTGATTGTTTCCCAGGGCTTAATGGTGTTGTTCCACTTAAACCATTCCTGAAGGAACGACTTTTTTGCCATTAAGGAAGCTCATTATATATATTTTTTATTTTTTACTTCCTATCCATCTTTGTTACAGATGTCAGCTTTGTAATATTCCTTCTGTACACTTTCTATAGAATAGGTGTTTATGCATGCTTTCATTTCTTTCAGAGATGTGAACATGACATCTTTTAAGTTTGGAGTTATAGTGTATTCTGCTATTAATGGGTGAGTTTTGTGTCTATTTTGTTCATAGTATGAATTCTGAGTGTTCATCAGACTTATAGGTAGATGTTCAGCAGATTGATCACTGCTGAAGTAGCCTTAGCTATGTGGGTTATTTCCTGCAAAAGATATAATGGACAGCCAGCTTCCAAAGCTTCAGGGCACCTTTCATGCACCCAGTCTGTCAAGCAGCTTGAACTAAGCTGACTAGAAGAGACTACTGGGAGTGAAGCCCTTCAGAGTTTTCATGCCTCTGAAGAGTACACACCTGTGAGGCTTTCAAGGATCTGCAGTCGGCTTGTAATTTTCTTTGTCTGGCAGATAAGTTCCCTTTGGGGAAAAAAGCTTCAGTTTTTCTTAATTTTGTTGATATTTGATTACTTATATTTAAGAAAGTTATTTTAAAGCTAAGTGTTGTGATTTAATGGACTGCCTCAAAACTGTAACATACTTTTAAATGAAGTACTTGTTTTTTATTTCAGTTTAAAAGTAGTGTAAACTAGCTGAAAACATTTCCTGTGGATAATTTTTTTCCTTTGTGAGGCTGGGCATAGTGTTATGAAGTGCTTTTTACTGTGTTTTTCTGTCAAAAAAGTAACTTTTCTGTACTGGTAGTTTTACTGGCATTTGCTGCTCGTCTTCCCCAGGAAAGAGGCACCATTTTGACTATGGAACAGAACACCTGTCTTATGGTTGGTTCTTCTTCCAGCCATAAAAAGATAAAGGTAAGCAGACCGCCTTTGCCACCACAGCAGGCAAGCAGTTTGTCTCAGCCGCAGGTGGGTGACTCTGCTGTAGCCAGCTATTTGTTGTACCTCAGACAACTCCTCTTTTACCCCGGACCTCTATGTTGCAGCACCTACAGCCACTATGGACTAGGGGTTAGCCACTTCCTCTGTGGCTATAAGAGTCTCCTCAGTGGGCAAGGGAGAGAGAGACTTGTCACTTCTGGGAGAGGGAACAGGGAAAGTTTCCTGTTTTGTGAGAATACTGTGCCCATCCTGAGGAAGCAGCTGCTGCCATTAGTAACATCCCATTTTTTTCCTGTGAAAAAGAGAGAAAACCAAGCATATATCTACTCTTCCTCCTCCATTCTTTTGGATCGGTCTGGTTCAGGGTTTAATTTAGGCTGGTGATCTTTCTTCTAAAATAGTTTTTGGTAAAAGAAAGGGATTCCTCATTTTCTGAAGAGATGCAGGGTTCTGATTCTGAACAGGAAGATGCAGGGATAGATTGTTTTTTTCCTCAGAATTCTGATTCAGACTGAGGGGAGGGCTCATTTTCTGATTCTCTTGGCTGGGGGTTCTTTCTCCGAAACTATTGCTAGAATGTGCCACTGTTCTCAACTGGGAGAGCACTGAAGTATCTCAGACCCTCCGAAAATATGAGTTGTTTCAGAAGGATTTTCCAGAGCCTATACACATTCCTCCTGTTCTGTATGGTTTAGAGGATGTGTATTACTGCCTGCAATTTACCTGATAGCCAGCCAGCTGCCTATAAGAAGGCAGTTTGGATGTATAAAGTTCCTCAGTTTTTTAAATGTTCATAGACTATTCCCAAACCTGACCCAGCACATAGTTAATCCCAATCCTATTTTTTTCTGATAAGGATGTGAAAATTATTGATAGATAATGAGGAAAAAGTCTGTATTTGTGCAACTTTGATTTTTAGAGTTTTGAATTGTTTTGAAAATTTTGGAAGTTTGAGGAATGTAGTAATCTGCAGTTTCATCTTATGAGGGAAAATCTGTTTTAAATAACTTAGTTTCTTCTGTTACATAGGTTACTAATTATTTGAAGTGTGTGTGTGACTCTTGATACTTCTAGGGTTATAGCTACTGGCACGGTTTGAGGAGGTTTGCATGGCTGCTGGCACGGTTTGAGGAGGTTTGCATGGCTGCATTCTCAGAACCTTCCAGATGATGTTAAAAATGAGATTTTAAATTCTTCCTTGGATAGAGATAGTGTTTGGCCCTTCTGCTGCAGAGGTGGCCACAAAGGCCAAGCTGATCCAGGGAATCTCTTAATATTTTTCAGCCCTTCCTTTCAAAATTGTTCAAGGGATTTTCTTCCTCCTCATCTAGTTTTGGCAAAAAGCAAAATAAACATTCTCAACAGAATTCTGGTAAACAGACATTTAAGAAGAAATGGCAAATGAGGGTTCCAAAAATAAGTCTCAAACCTCCCAAAACCTAAGGACAGTCCAAATGACTGTTAAGAGACCTTGTGACCCTCTCCCACCCAGGCCCCTGTTTTTCTTCCAGGTAGTCTAAATCTACACTTTTCTCTTTGGCAACAGATTGTTTCAGACAAATGGATTCTGAAAATCATTCATCAGGGTACCTCTTCTTTTCCAGGGAGTCCTTTTTCATCTTCCAGATCAGACTGTTGTTTGTACCTGTTCTTCACATGCTATCCCAAGGAGTGATAGACGTGGTTCCTCCTTCCCAGGTGGGGAATGGTTTTTATTCATGGATGTTCATAGTACCAAAGAAAGAAATTGCTTGGAGACCAGTCTTGGATCTTTCTTTACTAAACTTGTTTGTGATAGTGCCCTAATTCAAAATTATGTCACTTCACATCCTGTTACCCTTTATTCCTTTTTCTTTCCTGGTAACACTAGACTTAAACAATGCTTATCAGCACATCCCTGTTCATACAGACTTCAGGCGTTTCTTAAGGTTTTGTGTGTCTGAATCACATTATCATTTTTTTGGCCTCACCATTTGGACTATCCACTACACCAAGAGTGTTCACAAAGTGTCTAGCTCCAATTATAAGTCACTGCAGGCTACAGAGTGTTCACACATTTCCTTGTTTAGGTAACTTGCTTATCTTTGCAGAGTCTTTTTCAAACTGTCAGGAATCTGTCTCTTGGGTGAATGAACTCTTACACAATCTGGGATTCCAAGAGAACATTCAAAATTCTTTCTTGACTCCATCACACAGGATTCTGTTCCTGTGATGTCAACTAGACACCTCAGTTCAAAGTGCTTTTCTTCCTCATGTGAAAAAAAGGTTATCTTTGTTTAGTTCTACTTCTAAGGTTTTCCACTCAGACTTCAATCACTGCAAGGGAATACCTCAGGATTTTGGGTCATGTGGCATCTGTGATTCTCATGATACCTTTGGCAAAACTTCACATGAGGAAGATACAGTGGAATCTAAAATCGGTTTGGTCCCAGCATAAACATCCTTTATCTTTTCAAATTCCAGTGCTGGGGTTTGTCAGAAGAGAATTTTGTGGTGGAGACTACAGATATCCTTAAATCCAGGTCTTCCCTTCTCCTTTCCTGCTTCAAAGCAGTCATCACGGACTCTTTGGGCTTTGCTTAGAGAGAAATTTCAGGAGGAGTAAAAGTGCAGGGCATGTTGAACACCAAGGACAAACACAAGCACATAAATATCAGAGATATGCTTTCCATGATCAAGGCACTCAACTGTCTGAAACCTCTTCGGTTCCTGGGACCTCTTCAAGTGGTTACAGGCAATACCACAGTCATATGGAATATCATCAAGCAATGGAGAATCGGCTTGTCACCCTTTGTAGACTAGTCATGTTAACTTGAGGTATATCTTCACAGCACAATCTCACTCTAGAGGCATCCTCTATGCTGCCATTGCAAAACTGTGTGGCAGACAAGCTGAGCAGGACCAGGACAGAACATCTCAAATGGAAACTAGATCAGGAGATCTTCCAAGACTTAATCCATTTGTGGGGAATTCCTCAAGTAGACCTCTGCCTCCTGTATGAATAATCAACTGGCATAATTATTTTCCAGGACTTTGTACCAAAAGGTCTGGAAGACTGATGGATGCCTCTTGTTTGAATGGAATGTTACTGTATGATATTCCACCCTTTCCAGTAATGTTCAGGGCACTTCAGAAGATTCAGATGGAATCCCCCAAGATCATTGTGATGACTTCCTTCTGGCCAGACAACTGTTTTTCTCCCTTCTTTTTAAATGGCCAGTGGCAATTATCACAAGCTTCCTCATGACTGGGTCTACTCGCACAAGCAAAGGAGGTATTTGATACACCCCAACATCACTCATCTTCATTTGACTGCCTGGATGATAGGGTCTTAATGCCTTTTAGACACCTGTTTTCTGAGAATGTGCAGCAGGTAGTAATGGAGGCAGAAATGCCTGCTACTAGAAAATCATATATTAGCAAATGGAAAAGTTTTTTTAGTTGGAGCCAACAACATAATCAGCACCCATTCATGGCTAGATGCTTTGTGGTTTTACAATATTTGTTTGAGTTACAGTCCCTTGGTCTTTCTTATTCCTATGTCAAGGTTCATTTTTTGGCGATTTCAGCATGGATCCTTTTTCCTTCAGTACACTATCATGTCAAAATGTTCTTGAATGAGGTTTTGGGTAAGAGGCCTCCAAGAAAACTAGTGCCCCTCTTCAGGATCTTAATTTTTTTTGTTTGAGAAGTTTAACACTTGCTCCATTTGAACCAGCTAGTCTGGCTGACTTGAGGTTCTTAACATGGAAAACAGTATTATTGATTGCTCTGAGCTCTACAAGAAGGGTATCTGAGTTGCAAGCTCTTATGGTGAGTCAGCCCTATCTCATTTTCCATGGAGCAGGGTTTCTTTGAGTACTATTTTTTTATTATTTTATGCTTAGTGTTTTCCAAGTTTACCTTAAATCAAACTATATCTCCCAGTTTTCTTTCCTGAACCTAAAAATGAGGGAAAAAGATACTCCATACCTTGGATGACCACATATAACTGGGGTGCTAGGTCGAAAGAACTAAACCTTTCAGATCTTCCAGTTAATTGTTCATTTCTTGTGAAGGTAAGAAGGGACAACCTGTGCCAAAGCAGACTATTTCCAAGTGGTTGTCACAGGCTATTGCCTTTTGTTATACTCTGCATAATATATCTATTCCAGACAGGGTCAAGGCCCACTCTACCAGGGCCTGGGCTTCATTTATTGCTTTTTGAAAAGGATTAGATTCTAGAAGTGTTGTAGAAGCTGCTGTTTGCATGTTCTTTGTGTTTCACTGTTGCAGTCATCACCTGTGGGTTATCCCTGCTGTGGTAGCCCTCGGCTGGCCCGAATACCAGAGTCAGTGTTTTTCTGCATCAGCTGCTGTCACCTGTAGACTGATGTCAGGTAGTCAGTGCTATAAAGCAAGGCAGCTGACTCCATTACATCAGTCTTTCTTGCCATGGAGCCCACAGCAGAAGCAGTTCGTAAGTCTGCCAGTCGGTCGCTAGCAGAGCTCGGATCACAGCTGAAAACGTCAAAAGCCAAGTACCCCGTTGGGGATCTCTCTCTCTCTCTCTCTCTTGCACTAACCGATGTCTGAAAAAAGTTAACAATTGTCTCGCCTGTGGAAAGCAGATCCCACACCGAGACTTCCATTCATACTGCATCACGTGTTTAGGCCCAGACCACGACGTCGCCCGTTGCCAGTTCTGTGCTCTCTTTAACGCAAGAACCATTTGTCATAGAGCTGTTTTTGTAGACATATATTTCCGTCCTCTGTCTTCACAAATGGTGTCAGTCAGCCAACAATCCGTTGAGCCTCCAAAAAAGCATAGGGATAAAGATGGAGACAGACCACACAAGGCTAAGCTTTCCAATGAATCTTCCGCTAAGCAGGTCATCAGTTCTCCGGAATTCAGTGAGACTATTTCACAGCCCCTGATGCCCAATGTAATAGCTATGCAGGTCTCTACCGAGACCCTTTTGAAGTCCAGTATGCCGCAGAAATCATCTTCATCTTCAGAGCCTTTGGTTGTCTCTGCATCGGTTGGGTCCGGAGCCGTGATGCAGGCACCGAAACCGATGTCTTCACACCCGACTACTGTTTCTCTCAGACCGATGAATACTCTTAGGCCTAGAAGCCAGGCCACCCCTAGAAAATCTATCTCTGGCCACCATCTTACTCCCGCCCCTCCACCCCAGGCCCAGATGCTTAAGATGGCGGAGGATCTCATTTCCCTTATCAAGGGCAGTCAAGCCACAGCTTCTAAAAGGAAAAAGCGCCCTTCTCCTAAACTATTGACAGAGCAAGATTCTAAGGAATCAGATTATTCACATTTTGAAGAGGAACAACCTCCTGTAACTGCTTATGAGGATTCAGATGCAGAGGAATCCATCCCCTCTGCCTCCCCACCAGAAGATCTCTCCTTTGGAGAAGCCCTCCACACCCTCAGGGAACATTTCCACTGGGAATCTCAGGATTTCCCTCAGTCTAAGAAAAGGCTAAGAGAATTTCTAGACCTACCCCAGCACAGACCCCTTGCCACCCCCCTTATTTTAGAAGTGGTGGATGATGGTTTCCATGAATCCAGTTTAGCCCGGGACGCCCTCCCACCTGCTCCCAGTAAACCAGACATGTATTACAGAGTACCAGACACTCACAAATAACTGTACAGAAATCTTGCTGCACACCCGGATGTCATTACACAGGGACCCAAGGGAGCCAGGGCTAGTTCTGCAAAGATCCCTATTTCTTCTGATAAGGATACCAGAGCTGTGGACACATGGGGCAAAAAAGTTTACACCTCTGCAACCTTAGATATCAGAGCTCTCAAGTGTCAGTTCCATATGTTAAAATGTCTACAGCATACTTTGGAACTATTAAAGCAAACAATTTCTATCTTTCCTGACTGTGCCAATTCTAAGGAGTCAGTAGATTTATTGCACTCTACTTGTCAAGTGGCAAGGCACTCTTTACACTGTGGATATGACACAGTAGAAGCCTCTAGTAGGGCAGCAGTGTCTGGATCTGTCATTAGGAGACATGCATGGTTGAAGGAACAACCTTTACCTGATTATGTCAAGTCTAAATTAATTGATACATCTTTGGATAAAGAGTGCTTGTTTGGAGAAAAAGCAGAAGACATCCTTCTAATTCCTCTGGCCAGGCTTCACATGAGGAAACTTCAGTGGTATCTAAAGAACCTTTGGTGTCAACACTCACAGCCTGTAGAGACCTCTTTCCCTCTGATCCCCTGTATATGGGCCGAATTTCTCTGGTGGGCAGGGGCCTGTGCCAAGAACCAAGGTCTCCCCTAAATCCACCGCCTACCGGGAAGACCTTCACCACCAACGCCTCAGACATTGCTTGGGGTGCCCACCTAGCAGGCAGGTGCACCCAAGGTCTTTGGGATGCCCATCACCTTCCCTTGCATATCAACCAGAATGAAATGATGGCAGTGCAAAAGGCTTTGATATCCTTCCAACCCCATCTCATGCCAGGAGTTCTCCTAATCAAAACAGACAACACCACAGTAATGTGGTACATCAACAAAAAGGGAGGGGACACAATCTTGCTCTCTGTGCAGGCTAGCCATGAACCTCTGGCTGATTTGCCTCCTCCATGGGATTACACTTAATAGCCCAATACCTACCAAGGATCAACAACACCCTGGTAGACCATTTAAGCAGACACTTACTGGACCGCCACGAATGGCAGTTCCACAAAAAGATCTTTTTGCAAGTCACTCAAGTGTGGGGAAATCCGGAGGTGGATCTGTTTGCTTCGCACTTCAACCATCAGCTAAAGAAATTCTGCACCAGGGAGTATCACCATCTGACATGGAAGGTGAATGCCTTGACCTTCCCCTGAAACTCCCTCTTCGTGTACTCATTTCCCTCTCTGCCTCTTATTCCCAAGGTACTCATCAAGATAAGGGAGGAGGGGCCCAAGGCCATCCTCATTGCTCCAGATTGGCCCATACAACATTTATACCCCTTGCTGGTGCAGCATGGCATCACAACCACCCAGGCAGCTTCCCCAGATCCCAAACCTCTTGACTCAAGCAGGGGAGGAAATGCTGTGCCCATATTTGCAGACTCTCAAGCTATCAGCATGGTTGATACTCCCAAGGTAAGCAAGGGGCTTCTGCTAAGGAAGCAGGTCCTAGACATTATCACAGAAGCCAGAAGGCCCAGCACCAGAAAATCTTACGCAGAGAAATGGAAAAGATTCTTCTCCTGGTGCCAGTCCAGAGGGGCCAGTTCCTCACAACCTTTTGTCCCTCTTATCCTGGACTATCTAGCAGAATTACTCAATAGTGGCCTCTCGTTCTCTTCTGTTAAAATCCACGCCTCAGACATTTTAGCTCATTTTAATACAGACAAGCACCTGTTCACCCATCCTTTGATTAAACAATTCCTCAGAGTTTCTTCTAATATTAGACCTCCCAGAAGGCCTCCCACTCCAGTCTGGGATCTAAATTATGTTTTGGAAAAACTAACCTTGCCACTCTTTGAACCTTCTGCTTCAGCAGAACTGAAATTCCTCTCCTGGAAGGCTGCTTTTTTGCTAGCTATCACCTCAGCCGGAAGGGTTTCTGAACTTCAGGCACTGATGGCTATTGAGCCCTTCATCATTTTCCATGCGGACAGGGTTTTCCTTAGGACTGACCCCTCCTTTATGCCCAAGGTGGTATCTAATGTGACTCTCAACCAGTCCATTCATTTGCCACCTTCTTCCATAACCCTCAAAACAAGGGGGAAAGAATTCTGCACTCTCTAGACATGCACAGACAGCTCAGATACTACCTGGACCGTACTAAACCCTTCAGAAAAACAGACCAACTTCTTGTCAGTTTTGCCCTAGGAGCAGAGGGGAAGCCCATTTTCAAGCAGGCTGTTTCCAAATGGCTATCACACTGTATCCATTTCTGCTACAGATTTCATGGGAAACCTCTCCCTAAGTCTATTCGTACCCATTCCACTAGAGCAGCCTCCACTTCCACAGCATTCCTCAGAGGAGTTCCCACCAGGGACATCTTGGAAGCTGCCACCTGGACCTCGGTCCTTACCTTTACAAAGCATTACCACCTTTCCCTTTTCTCTAAGGCTAGGGCAGGGTTTGCCTCTGCAGTTCTGCAGGGCTTGCTTACCTATGCCTAGGTCTCTTAACTAATCCTGCCACCCCTCTCTTCAGCTGTGGGAATCCTCCCACAGCTGATGACTGCAACAGTGAAACATGAAGAACATATTACAGTTGTGTACACTTACCATAAATGTAGATGTTCGAGTGTATTCACTGTTGCAGTCCTGGTTTCCTTCCCCCCTTATATCCTCTTTCATTAGGAAGACATAAGCTTCTTGGCGTGGTTGTTGACCACCAGCACCACTTTGCCATATTTCCTGGGGCTTCTGACTGGTTAGGGCAAGAAAAACTGATGTAATGGCTGCCTTGCGTTATAGTACTGACGACCTATTGTCTGTCTACAGGCGACAGCAGCTGATGCAGAAAAACATTGACTCTGGTATTCGGGCCGGCCGAGGGCTACCACAGGAGGGATAACCCACAGGTGATGACTGCAACAGTGAATACACTCGAACATCTATATTTATAGTAAGTGTACACAACTGTAATTTCTTGGTACATACCTTTTACAAAGCACAGCAAGCTTTATTCCTTCTCTAGGTCCAGAGCAAGCTTTGCTAGGTCCATTCTCCAGGAGATCCTGGACTTTTCTTCTACCTTCCAAATGTAGTTAGCTGTTGTAATCTACCTGTATAGCTAAGGCTACTGCAGCAGTGGTCAATATGATAAACATAGTACAGTTGTGTAAGGTGAACTTACCAGAACTGTAGGTGTTTGAATAATCACTGCTGCAGTAGCCACTCCCTCCCTCCATCTTTTTTAATTCCAGGGTGTGGACATTTAATTTTTGTTGTCCCTAGCATTGTCCTTTCAGAGCTCACCCTCCTCTGCTGGCAGGAAAGCTTTGAAGGGCTTTGTACCCAAACTTGTCCTTTGGCTTTGTACCTAAACTTGTCCATTTGTCAGCTCAGTTTGAGCTGCTTGACAGTTTACGCAGATGAAAGGTTCTCTTAAGCTTTGGAAACTGGACGGCTGTTGTATGCTTGGCAGGATATAACCCTTGTATAGGTAAGGCTACTACAGCAGTGATCATTTGAACATCTGCTGTTATGGTAAGTTCAATTTGCACAAATGTACTTTCTGTTTCTAAATGTTTCCTTGCCATACTAATAAATGTAAAGCTTGCCTTGGTACCATTTGGCTGATCACCAACACAAGTAGTATAAATGTTTTAAAATGGTTACTTGGTATATGTGTGTGTGTGTCTGTGTGTGTCACCAGAAAACTGTTTTATTAACTCCAGACACCAAATGGTTAATTACATGATTCAGCTGAAGTTGTGCCACCATCTCAAAATGCAACTTAAACTTTTCAGGTATGATTTTTATAAATTGTATGTTGTAATGGTAGATCAATGAGACAGGATTCTGAGGACTTGGGTTCTGTTCCTGCTAAGCCATACTGCAGTGTTTTCACTGTACATTGATACAAATGTTTGTGTATATTTTTCCTTTTCCTCTTGTGTTTGCAACATGTGTATGTACCATGTTGCAGTGTGGAGTCAGTGATGCACAATGTGTGTATATATCATATTGTGGAGTGGAATCAGTGAATGCATGTCTCTGCTGTTCATGGAAGTGGCTGTATCTCCTTGCTTTATAGTAGACTCAATAAAACCTTGTTTTAGAAATACTTACTGTATTTTTATTGTGTTGTAGGTCCTGAAGACATTTCTTTTCCTACGAATTAAAGAGGTGGAAGTAAAGAGGGACGCTGAAGATATTACACCTAAGAAAAGATTTATGACTTACAAAGAAAAGAAGAAGAATCTGTCTAGAAAGCAAAGAAAAGTAATGACATTAGTTTATACTTGAACCAAGAAGAATAGGATCTGTGTTCTAGATTTATCAGTGTACTGATTGATACCTGTGAATTTTGATTTGAATATCAACATTCTCTTTGTTTCAGTGGAAAAAAGTTGAAGAAAAATTAGAACGAGAGCTACTTGAAGCTGAAGCCACAGAAAGCAAGGAGAAGAAGCTGAAAGTGGTAAGTGATTACTGACAAAGCCAGTGTCTGTTTAGATGTGCTTGTGTACTGCTATGTTTCTATAGACTTTTTAGGTAAAAAAAAAATATATCTACATATGTCAATGTAAACACATTGCTTTAGTTCGGAAGGTTAATTCACAGTAGTGTCAGTAACTGTGCACAAGTTGTGTAGCTTATTACAATTACACAGATTGGAAGGTGTAACCCACGTGGTTGCCTTCTGTTTGAAAAGTGACAGTTTAAAAACAAATAAATACAAAATAGTATAGCATTTCAGCCAATAAGGTTGGAGACTTCTCATGACCTAGTTATGAGAACTCTGTGTTATTTTTGCATGTTTATCTTCCTGTACCATTCAAGTTATGACGCAGTATACTGACTTGCTGCCTGGAAAGTGTTGCATTTTTTTCTGTTCAGCAGCTCTAGTGTTCTCATCGGAAAAGCAGAATAATGGAAAGCATCAATTCCCGTGGGAGTAAGGAGCCTGAGATAGAGAGAGAGAGAACACTACATTGTAATGCATGGTTTTATTTTAAGAGGGAATTTTGTACCATCTCCAGATTTTATCTTCATATTTGTTGTATTCGTTTGCTAGTGATGGAAAGTATCCCATTTCCTCTACTTTTGACCCATCTCTGCATGATAGACAGTAAAAACTATTTTTGTGCTTTTTTATTAAAAAAAAAAAAAAAAAAAAAAGTGGATTCCCATCACTGTGATAAGTGGAGGTCTCGGTGGTAAGGGCTTAAGGCATTCTGTATTAACTGAACATCTGATTCCTTTTTATTTAGAACAGAACATCCGCTGTTGTGGCTTTAGAGTACCTGGCATTTGTTAGTGACATTTTGCAAAATGGATGTGATTTGGAATGTCTGTAGGTCCACAAAATTTTCATTCAGAATTTATTCTAGTGTTACAAAGTAGTAGATGTAAAATAGTGAAAGTAACTTCTCACATTGACTGTTTCAGATGACTTGCCTTCTGAGCATCTCTCTCAGTTGTTGCATTTCTTTCCCTTGCCTTAGAATTTTGCTGTGTTCCTTGCAATGTTTGTGATTTAATGATGCAGTAATGGTTTGCATTCATTAATAATTCAAAACATTGTAGTTATAAACTTTATGTTCTTCCACAAATGTTTCACAATCCAGAAAATGTATTTCTTTCCTTTCTTTTGTTGTTGTTGTTGTTGGAGTTGGTCTCAGTGGCTTACTTAGAGAAGAAACCAAAGGTGTTTTTGTGCTAGTTAAGAGTATGTTGGCCAGAGCACTCGGCAAGTTCCTTTGCTCTTTCTTTGATAAATCTGATGCTGGGATTTTTAGCATCCACCTTAGCTAGTGCTACCCCAGGCAGATGAAATTTTGGTTTAACATCCTGCCTGGGTGACAGCATCTTGGGAATACTGCCTTCCTCCCCATTCTTAACTACACTGTCATTGTTGGATAAAGTCCTCTCCTCTTCAACCTATTTGATGTTCCCAGTGTGCGTGTCCGATCAGTGGCATGTGTACTAACTGCTGAGCCTTGCAAGATGTTCTGCCAGTTTTCTAAGTAAGATGCATCACTATCTGAAATGTTTCCAAGATGGTTCTTCTCATCACTGGGGCCTTTATTTTAGTCATGACCTATTTATAGTGCAACATGTAGCAGAAAGGTAAATATGTAACTGGACACAAATAACCATATTAGGCAGGACTTTCAAGCTAAACAGTTTTAGTGCTGTCAATGAAGTTGTAGGTATTTTTGACGTAGGGCTAAAATTGTGTTCCTGTAGTACTTAAATAACTTTAAGTACATCTTTTTTTATTCTTAGAGTGTGTTGTCTCGCTAAAGATAGGTTTTTCACTGCCACACATAAATAATACTTGATTCAGCTCTTTCTCACTTCGTGTGGCATTTTTATTCTGTTTATCTTCCTCATTGCACAGTGTGCTGGGTTTAGATAAATTCTGTCTCTTCATGGATTTCTGTCCCTAGCACTTGCTTTGTGTCAGCCTTCACAGTTTAAAATTTGTGGGTCAATGAAAGACCCACAAAGTATTTGTAGACCTGTCTTGCACTCTAATTGGATCATAAATGTATGTTTTTTGAAATTCCCAGCTGTATTTGTAGTAGTGTACTTCTGCAGTTTTCCTCTCTCACTATGGCCGTAAACCCTGCTAGGTCTTGGTGCTAGAGTACAGCTGAGAAGAAACCTGATAGCTGCTTGCCTTCTTGTTACTGTGACTCAGGTGATCAGGGTTCAATTAGTAAACCTAATTTAGCTTGTAGAAGACCTATGCAAAATTCCCAACAGTCCCATCCAAGTTTACCCAAGTGAGAGGACTGCTGCATTTATCTCTGAGTTATACCAGCACTTGAAAAGTTGCGTAGAGTATACAGTACCAGTACACCTAAAATACAGCGTAAATTCAGGAATAAACCTTTCTGGTAGAACTCATGTATTAATAAACTGTACAACAAAAGAAGGACAATAATGAAAGTTGCAAGAAATCCCCCTTATCCCTACCTCAGAGATTAAACGGAAACATGCCAGTAAGGAACTTAAGAACACTAATAGAAAGTGTAAACCCATTTCATTTCCTGGCATTTTTCCTTTTATGCCAATGAAACATTTGGCTTTGTGAATCCCAGTAGTAGAAAAATGTCAAAATCCAAGAAAATGCATACAATTCCAGTATCAAAAATAGGAACAGAATTTTAGTCAAGATTTTTTTTCTAGTTCCAAAGGAAAATAAACTGTAGAGTCCCATATTATATTGTTTGGTTTACCCTTTGAGGTCATACTGTCAGGATCTGAAAATACAGGGACATCAGCCTCTTGTCTCAGAGGAGAGAACTTGGCTCAGCTTCATTTTGAATTTCTAATCATAAACGTGACAGATTAATTTAGAGAGAAATGGAAATAGAAATTATGAAAACAAAATATTGTAAAGAAACTGAATTTCTGTGCATTGTCAAATAATAATTGCAGAACCTTTGACAACTGCCTCTCCATAGCAATCTGCTGACACAACAAACAACAAAGAAATGTTATACTCAGGTCTTAAAGCTTTCAGCTTATGAGCTTGGAAGTTATAGGGTTGTTTGAATAGGTTCTTTAATGAGGTCTTTGAAGTTCTTAGAATGGTAGAAAAGTTGTTGTGTAGATATGAAACAAACTAGAAAAATAATAAAAAGAGGGAACTTATTACCTGCAGGGAAAAGGGAGTGGCCGTGGGGTCCCCTTGTGGGGCCAGTTTTGCCAACTTAGTGATGGCCTTCTGGGAAAATCACTATGTTTTCAACATAGAGCACATTATGGAGAAAATCGTATATTATACACGATTTTTGGATGATATTTTTATCATCTTGATGGGAGATATTGAAGTAGCAAAAGAGATAGTGGATGAGATGAATAAGAGTACTACTACTTCTTTCAGCTTTTCTCATTTTTGAATTTGCATTTTCTTTTGAAAAAGAGAAAATAGCATATTTGGATGTAGAATTAATAAAAGTGAGCCTAATTCATGTTTTATAACAAACATTTTTAGGAAAGAAACCTATTTGAATTAATTCCTGCATTTTACCAGTGGACATCCAGTATACCAGAAGAAATCAGTTGTGAAAGGCCAACTGGTAAGGGCAGCAAGGATGATTACTTTAGAAACAGATTTTCTATCTGAATGTGTTAATCTAAAACAAATGTTCCTAAAGAGAGGTTATCCAATACAATTCCTACAAGAACTTATTGATGAAGTACAAATTAAGAGAAGGGAGGAGCACTTTAAACCTATTGTAAGAGGCCGAGTACATATAGACGCTAGCACAGAACTATTTAGTACACAAGTGGAAAATTACCAGCAGGGCATAAAATATGAAGTGAGTGTTATAACTGCTTATAATGTACATGCAAGTTTGATTATGGATATTTTAAAGAAAAATTGGAATATCCTAATGGAAGATACTAATTGTAGAAATAGGTTTGGCCTTGCCCCAAGGATAGTATATAAAAAAAGGGTTTAATCTAAAAAGTATACTTGAAAGGGAGCAAAAGATGGTTAGTAAGAATGCAGGTATGTTTAGATGTGAGGCCTGCCCGTACTGTAAATATATTGATATTGGGAAGAAATTCATAGTTATGAATAGGAACTTTTCAACTTTTAATAAATTTGATTGTAATTCTAAAAATGTAGTTTACTTAGGGAAATGTCAAGAATCCACTGTTTTTTATATAGGTAAAACTGAGCACAAACTAAAAGAAAGAATATATGAACATATTTATAGTATAAGGAAAGAGAAAATAATGCCTTGGCAAAACACGTTCAAGAAAATCCAGGGCATAATTTTAAATTTAGAGTCATTGATCAAGTTTAGTTAGGGTATAGATGTGGCAATTTGGGGTTGCTGTCGGAAAAACAAGAATTATGGTGACATTTGAATCTAAATGCTTATTGTTTTCCTGGGCTAAATGACCAATGCTCTATTGTCTGTTTACTTAAACTGAAAAGTTTGACACGCTGAAGTTTTACATAGTAAATGAATAAAGAAACACAATATTGTCCTTGTGGATTTTAAACGTAATATAGAAGTTATAAGATGTGTGTATAGATACAAGTAATACTTTTTAAATAATATATAGTGAATTAATTTACTTTTATGTAATGTTTTAATTCTGGTACAATTTATTATGTGATTTTATATTGTCTATATAAGGAGGGGGTGGAGACTTTTTAATTTTTCTGAAGAAGTTCATTTTATGTGAATGGACGAAAGCGCTAACAACAAATAGTTTCTTGGTTCCAGTTTCCTTTTGCCACATCTTCTTTTTATTAATGGTAGAAAAGTGTAAAATGCAGGGAACTCGTATATATCTGAATAGACAGGATATTCTTCTTGGCTTCAGAAAAGAAGTCTGTTAACTTAGATGGTGTTTCAGTTCCACAAACTCTGCATCACCTTTGTAGAACTTTGGATATTCCAGCTACTGAAAATATCTGGCCAGATAGTGACAAAGCAGTGTCTACATTTCACATCATATATTTATGATTCACTGCAGCACTAATGCTATTTGTGTATCATTTTTGCGCAGCCCCAAAAGAGACCCTGGGAATCACAGACTTGTTAACCTAATGAGACTGATTTGCAAGGCCCACGGAATGGGTCATAAAAGACTTGGTAAACTATGGTATGAAAAAAACCTTGACACCCCCCCACAGCATTTTGGCTTTATTAAGGGTATATCCTGTCTAAGTAACCTTGTGAAGTTTGTGAGATGGTAACACAAGCTGTGGACAGTGGTCATGCTCTCCATAAAACATATTTTAACATTGCCAAGGCATTTGTTGCCTTTGTTACCATACCACATGCTAATATTGTCAGCAAGCTAAATCTACTCCAGAATGAACCCTGTGTAGCAGGATAGATAGACAATTGGCTGAGGAATACAACCCACGCTGTAAAGGTGACAGGTACATCTTCAGAGAGTATGTAGGTAACCATTGAGTTACCATATGGATCCAGGCTGGGACCTCTGCTGTTCACCATATACTTCTCTGGTCTCCAAATCAAAAACTGGGAACTTTAGTTAAAATATTTTGCAAGTAATTGAAAACTTGTATTTCTTTCTGTCATGCAGAAGCTACAAAGTGAACTTACATATGTTAATAGCTGGTGCTGTGAAAGTGGGCTAAAACTAGTTGCTGAAAAATGCAAATTGTTGCATTTAGTAAACAAGTCCTCCACCCATCTTATAGTGTAGCAAGACCTCCACTCCAAAGTGAAGATGTTATGATAGATTTTGGAACATGGGTAGATAACTCTGCTCCTTTGATCATTATGTTGCAGCAGTGGTCAGGTAGTCATTCTTCTGGCACAGGTGATTGAAAATCATACTTCCTCTAGATTCAAAGAAGTTCTTGCCTCTCTATATTCTTCACTGATCAAGCCCATCAGTGAATGCAATTCCCCCTTAAGGATGCATCTTGCTAAACATATCAAGCGGTTGGAGAGACCCCCAAAGATTCCTGACAAAAAAATAATCATGGGCCTAAATTACCTGTACTACAGGTAGTCCTGTCCCTGTATTCAGTTTGCCTTGCCTTCTGGGCCATTAGACAGCTGTCTGCCCAGTACGTCTTATTTCTGCTAAGAACAAGCAGTCCAGCAAATGCTAGAACCAGAGATTGTAAACCTGCTTCAGCAAATCAGCAGATCATGGTGGAAAGACAAATTTGTTACATAATGACTCTCCCCTTTCTGGAACAAGTTTCATGTCCAGGTTAAGCAGTATGATGCATTGACTTCCTTTAAGAAGGAATTAGACAACTGGATAGATATTCATAAAGTCATCCATGTCAAGACTTGCCTTGAAAAAGGAGGTGAGGTCTAACATTGGACATGGCAGGACGTAAGTGGCCTCATGGCCCAGTTGTCTTGTACATTCTATGAATCTGTTGTATTGACCATATCAAACAGCTGTACTTTTTTATTGTCTTTTCCTATACAACACAGTTTACTTGGTGTTAAATAAAGCAATTGGCCATTGATGGTATCTGCTGTTACATTAGATATCTAAGCCTGTCTTGTTTGACAGTTACTGTATTCCATAGTTGGCATTTCCTGCTAAGCCTGTCTTATTTGTCAGTTACTGTATTCTGTAGATGACATTTCCTGCCTCTGTGAACCTTATGTTTAGTTGGTATCCCATGGCTGATTTGTGAATGCTATAGCAATATAGAGTCTGAATCAAATGTCATGTAATGAGAGATTGAGAGAGAGGTACATTATATGTGCCATTTAATAGAGAGCAACATAGAAGAATGTGGAGACGGTCTTGTAATATGTCCAGAGTATAAATTAGCCTGCAGTGAGTCGCATCCATCAGAAAAAGTAAGTGTTTAATAGTAGTGGACAAGGACTGAGCTGGGTTAAGACTACTGTTTATGTGTATGAGTTAGTTGAGTCCTTTTGGTCCAGTTTGATTTATGTAGACATTGTATTTGACTGAGATGCTCTTTGTTTATATGTTACATTGCAAGATGTGTCATTTAATGTAATCTTTTGACTGTATTACTTGTTTAAGTCAGACAGTCAAAGATTAGACTTGTAATTTGGGCTTGGATTAGAAATAAGTTTTGGTTATGACTATGTTTAGGGTTTATGTTGGAAAGTGGTGATTAGTTTAGGGTTAACATTATGAGGTGTGGGATACTGTGCTCCTTAAACTTTCCCACAGCCCCCATAAGGGTTAATCTGTAATGAGAAGTACTGTGGATAATTCTGTATGTTGCTGTGTTGTGCTCATTTTTGATTATTTTCTTTCGTAGAGATTTTGGAACAGTAAATAACTCCTCCTACTTTTATCATCATTTTGCAACAGTAGTCACAAAGTTATTCTTCCTTGTACAGCTGATTGCAAAGGATATTTCATCTAGAAAAAAAAAGTTATTTACCCTCTGTATTCACTGATCAGGCCCATCATTGAATTATATTTTCAGCTGTTTGCTGTCTAAGGTGTTTTCAGCGAGATGCTTGGATATCCAGTAGTGGAAGAGGATTGGCTGTTAAAGCTTTGACTTTGAAAAGGATGGTATGATAAAGCATTTCTTTATAAAATAGAGGCTGGGGCTATTTGGAGTAAAAAAAAAATATCTGCAGATACAGCTGGGCAGACAAATTCCATCATCATCATCATTCTCGTCAACATCAACCTCCTTTTACCCATTTTTTCACATGGGGTCAGGATGTTGTGTCAACTATTATCTCTCTCGATTAAGCACTGCTGCTCTGTCTTCTTTGACACTCATGCCTGACTGTCACAGGTCTTCTCCATAGAATCCATCCAGCTCTTTTCTGGACACCCTTGTTTCCTCTTGCCTTTTTCCTGTCTGTCCCAAATCATCTTTACCAGATTGTCTTCTGCTTTTCTACACATGTGCCCAAACCACCGTAATCTGTTCTCTTTCACGTTCTCTGCAGTTGGAGCTACTTTGGCTTCTGCTCTGATGTCCTTGTTTCTTCATTTGTCCCACGTTGTGTGTTCTCCTACCATCTCGGGCATTTCATCAACTTCACCTCTAGCATCCTTAACTGCTGTGCCTTTAATGCCCAGGTTTCTGTACCATACATTAGTACTAGACTCACTTGTGTTTTGTGCACTATTTTTCAACTTCTTTGGCATTCTTCTGTCATATATTACCACTGACTCTCTGTGCCATTTGGCTGTAGCACCTCTGATTATAGCTTTGACTGTGTTATTCAGACTTCCCTTCTCCTCAACCACCCATGCCAGTTACTTGAAGCTGTTCACCTGTTCCACTATTTTCCTCTATTATCTTGATTCTCAACTTTTTCTTCTTTACCCGTTCTGCTGCCATTACAACTGTCTTATCTGTACTTAGTTTCATCCCATATGCCTTCTGTGTTGCATTCCATTCCCCTATCCTTTTGCTGAAGTTCTTGCTTTGAGTCTGCTTATAACAGCACATCATTTGCTTACAGCAACTTTGTTGATCTGTCTCCTTCAACCTGTTTGCTGATGTTGGCCATCACTACTATGAACAGCAGTGGGCTCAGAATGAGCACTGATGCACACCCACTACCACTGGGAATCCCCCCTGTGAGACTGAACACTATACTTGAGTAATTGGGTCCTTACACATTGTCTGCATTAAATCTACTAATGTATCTGGGACTATGAACTACCTCAGGACTCCCCAAATCAGCTTACTTGGGACTTTGTCATATGCTTTCTCCAAGTCTAGAAATGCCCAATTGGGCTCTTTTGTCATCTCTAGCTTCTTCTCAACTGTCTCACTGCAAACATTGGGCTGGTTGTGCTGCATCCTGAACAGAATCAGAACTGCTCATCTCCCATCTTACTTTCTACCACTATGTGTATTCGTTTATCAACCACCCTCACCAGAACGTTCATGCTGTGTGACAGTAGTTTGATACCTGTATACTGTGTACAGTTGTGGATGTTCCCTTTGTTCTTGTACACTGGCACTAGTATGCTTATTCTCCAGTCATCAGGTATACACCATTCCCTTCATAATGGTTTGAGTACCCTTTGTGCCCTGTCTCACCCAGCAAATTGTTCATATCTGGCGTGACCTTATCTGATCCTACTGCTTTCCCTGACTTCATTTCCTTAGTAATGTTCTTACTTCTTCTATGGTGGGCTTCTCATCTTTCATTGTAGGCTGTGTTTGAGGCAGTACAGCTTTTGTGTTATTTTCTTTATTCAGAAACTGCTAAACGTATTTCTTCCATCTGCCTTTGATTTCCTATGCACTGGTGAGCAGGTTGTTACAGGCATCCCTTATGAAGGGTGTCATGACTATTCTTTATATTTCTGCCTTTGCCTTGCAACCTGATAGTTTTTGTGCCATTTACTGAGTCACATTCCAGAAGCTTGTAGAGTGCCTCTGATATCTTATTTCCTATTGCAGCTGCTCTCTTACTGTCTTTGGTATCCAAACAGTATTCTATCTTAGCCTTGTCCATCTTTTCTATCTCCCACTTTTTCCGTAACTCCTCCTTTCTTTTGATGACTTCCTGGACTACTACTGCAGTCCATCTCCAGCTTTTCTTATGTAAATTATTTCCATACCTGGCTCAGCTGCATACCTGTTCTGTAGATGTTCTTCGTGTTTCACTGTTGCAGTCATTACATTTGGGTAATCCTGCTGGCAGGTTGCCCTCAGTCTGCCTGAATTCCAAAGTCGTGGGTCCTGCGTCGGACGCTGATGCCCCTTCCCTGACGTCAGGTCGTCAGGGTTATAAAAGATGCTGCCGACTCCATTTTCTTTAGTCTTTCTTGCTGCGCAGTGCCCGAAGCAGAAGCAGTTCGCAAGTGCCGGTCGGCTGACTCCTGAGATTTTCAAGTTTCAGATCTGAAGTCTTCTATAAAGCTAGTACCCTGTTGGGGAAACTTTTTTCTTGCTCCAGACCGATGTCAGAAAAAGTTAATAATTGTATTTCTTGTGGAAAGCAAATACCTCATAAGGACTTTCATTCTTACTGTATTCCTTGCCTAGGCCCTGACCATAACATTTCAGGTTGTCGGTTTTGTGCTAGATTTAACCAAAGCACTATTAAGCGTCGGTATGATTTTGTATTAAACTATTTTGGACGCAGGTTTAATTATCCAGAAATGTCGTCAGATAGCCATCCGACTACCGGAGTTCACAAAAAACACAAAGAAAAAGACAAACGAGGCCCAAAACAGACGACGAAGCTTCTCTTAAGCCAGTCGCCGGTTCTCAGTGAGGCGCTTTCGCAGCCCCTGACGCCTGCTACTTTAGAGTCGCAGGCCACTACCGACTCCCACGTGGAGTCGGCTATGCCGCTGGAAACTCAAGGTATTGGAGCCTCGGACGCTATTCCTTCAGATGGGTCTGGAGCCGCTGAGCAGGCACCGGCTTCTGAGGGTGTATTCAGACCTAAACATCTATACATTAAACCGACTTCAAAGGCAAAGAAGCAAACTCAAGAGCCACGTGGACAGGCCTCCATGCCCAAAAAGCAGATGCTCAAAATGGCCAAAGACTTGATTACCTTGATCAGGGGTTCCCATCCCCCCTCCTGATAAGAGGCCTAGGCAAGAGACTGACTATGAATCTTCAGATCAGGTTTCCATTTCTTCTGATTCCTCTTCTGATCAGGAATATTCTCTTCCCCCCATGAGGATTCTGATGCTGAAGAATCTATACCTTCAGCTTCTCCTCCAGAAGACTATTCTTTTGGGGAAACCTTACATACCATGAGGGAGCATTTCCACTGGGAGAGCCAAGATTTTTCAGAATCTAAAAAGAGGCTCAGGGATTTCCTGTTACTACCTCAACACAAGCCACTAGCCATCCCACCGGTGTTAGACGTTGTAGATGGTGTTTTCGGAGTCTAGTCTTACCCCTGACTCCTTACCTCCAGCTCCTGTTAAGCCTGACAGATATTACAGGGTTCCTGACTCACATAAATTCCTTTTTAAAAACTCTGCTGCAGACCCAGAAACTATTTCTCAGGGTCCCAAAGGAGTTAAGGCTTCCTCTGCAAAAAACCCTACCCCCTCTGACAGAGATTCTAGGGCACTGGGGAAAAAAGGTTTACACATCTGCTACCTTGGCTATAAGGGCCTTAAACTGTCAAGTTTCATGTGCTCAAATATCAGCAACATGTCATGGCATTGCTTAAACAGAAAATGTTGTTAAACTCTGAATGTGCAGAAAACAAGGAAATGCAGGATTTATTGCATGCATCTGAACAAGTTGGAAAGCATACTTTGCAATGTGGTTTTGATTCTTTAGAGGCCTCCTGCAGGGCCACAGTTACAGGTTCTGTAATTAGGAGGCATGCTTGGTTAAAGGAACAAAATCTGCCTGATCATGTTAAAGTTAAATTATTAGATGCACCTTTACAGCATGATACCTTGTTTGGTGTTAAGACAGAAGAGGTGTTAAAGAAAATGGAGGACAAAGCTAAATCTATGCAAACGGTCAAAGATTTTTTAGTATAGCCACCTAGGTTTAGTAGACACTGGCCAACAAAGAATTGGTCCTTTCCTGTGTCAGACCGATCTCAAAGGGGCAGACCCAGACACCCTAGAGGCAGATCCCAGGCGCAAGGTTCATTCCGCTCAAAACAATGGGGGGGGGCTTCTACCTTCAAAGTTGGAGAAGACAAATCACAACCATTCAGGAAACAGTCCCAATGATTTTCCTCTGCCTGCACCAAGCACTTATCTCCTGGCAGCCCCCTTAGGGGGAAAATCAGCACATGTTCTTCATTCCACATTGCTGCAGTCCTAACTATTGGGTAGTCCGCTGTCCAGTCGGCCCGAATACCAAAGTATATGGCTGACGTCGGTCAGGGCGCATTAGACTGACGTCAGTACGTCAGGGTACTAATGTGCATGACCGACGTCATATCCTCAGTCTTTTTTGCCGCATGGTCCGATGCAGAAGCAATTTTGCGAGTGCAGGTTGGCGTTCTGAAAGTTTCTGAAGTCAGAGTTTCAGACCGAATCAAAGTTGGCTAAGTACCCCGTTGGGGAATATTTTGGTTTTTTCTTGCCTCAGTATTTAACCGGATGTCAGAAAAAGTGAATAACTGTATTTCTTGTGGGAAACAGATACCTCATAGGGATTACCATACTTTGTGTATACCTTGTTTAGGGCCTGAGCACGACGTTGTTGGATGCCGTTCTTGTGCTAGATTTAACAAACGCACTATTAAAAGAAGGTTAGACTGTGCCAGGTTAGTGTTTGGGAAGCGTTGTAATTATAAAATGCTGTCGGATGCTCCGACGCCGGCTTCGGCTAAAAAACGCAAAGATAAAGCAGCAAAGCCTAGGGTGGAGGAACCGACAGTCCCAGTCGTCGGTTCTTTGGAAGGCTCAGTGGAGCCGGAGGTTTTGCCAGGTGTCTCTTTGGAGTCTCAGGGAGAGACTTTACTGTTACAGGATGTATCCTCTCAGGAAGTAGGCCAGGCTGAGGGGGCTTCTCAGGTGGCTGTTCTTCCCTCTCTTCCTAAGGTGGTTAGAGCCTCCCCTTCAGTTTCCAAGGCTTCTTTGAGGGCAGGCCAAGTTTAGCTTCTGTGGGGGTTTCTCCTAGTGCTTCAGGATCTTTGCCTAAGAAACATATGCTTAAAATGGCAGAGGATTTGATTACTATGATTAGGGGTTCTATGCCCCCACCTGATAAGAGTCCTAGGGTGGAACCTGAGTTTGAGAGTTTTGAGCAATGCTCGAGGCTTGAGTCTTGGCTGAAGACTTGCAGGAGTACCCTCCTTATTCTGATTCTGATGTGGATGATTCTACTCCTTCTGCTTCTCCTCCTGAGGATTTTTCATTTTCAGAGACTCTGCATTCCATGAGGGAGCATTTTAAATGGGAAGGTCAAGATTTCTCTGATTCCAGGAAAAGGCTTAGGGAATTCTTGTTTTACCCCAGCATAGGCCTTTAGCTATACCTCCTGTTTTGAATGTGGTGGAAGATGTGTTTGCAGAGGCTTCCCTGAATCCTGATTCTTTGCCTCCTGCCCCAGTTAAACCGGATAGGTATTATAGGGTGCCTGAAGCTCATAAGTATCTTTTAAGAGTCCTAGGGCAGACCCAGAAACTGTCTCTCAGGGGCCTAAAGGTGTGAAGGCCTCAGTTGTTAAAAATCCTGTCCCTCCTGATAAAGAGGCAAGGGCTTTGGATAGATGGGGAAAGAAAGTGTATACTTCTTCCACTTTAGCCATGAGGGCGTTGAATTGTCAGTTTCACATGTTAAAATATCAGAATTATCTTCTTTCACAGCTGAAATCTAAGGTGGATGCTCTGGCTGAAGGTATTGAGTGTAAAGAGTTGCAGGATTTAGTTCATGTGTCTGAACAGGTGGGTAAACATTCCTTGCAGTGTGGTTTTGATGCTGTGCAGGCCTCCTCCAGGGTGGCTGCCACTGGTTCTGTTCTTCGTAGGCACGCCTGGCTGAGAGATCAGAATTTAGCTGAGCATGTTAAGACAAGGATTTTAGATGCTCCTTTACAGTCTGATGTGTTGTTTGGTTCGCCTGTGGAAGCAGTTTTGAAGAAAATGGAGGACAAGGCTAAGTCTATGCAAACTGTTAAAGATTTTTGCAGGTGCAGCCTCCAAGTTTAGTAGAAATTGGCCTACTAAGGGATGGACTTATCCTGCTTATGATTCCCAGTCTAGGGGTAGGTCTAGACGTGGTAGGGGCAGAGCTCAGGGTTCTTTTAGGCCTAGGACAGGGAGTTCCCCTGCTCAGACTTCTGGTGAGGGCAGGGGTCAGTCCTTTCGTAAGCAGACCCAATGACCTGCCTTTTCCGCTGCCAGTGCGTTCTCGCCTGGCAGCACCTTTGGGAGGAAGGCTGTCTCTTTTCAAAGAAAATTGGGATTTAATTACCCAAGACAGATGGGTTCTGGATATTATTCACCACGGTTACAGGTTTTATTTCCATACCTTGCCTCCTTTCAAAGGCATGCCAGACATTCCTCCTCTTCAAAGAACAGAGGCTCACAAGCAAATTTCTCTGTTGCTCCAAATAGGGGCCATTCAGTCAGTTCCTGTGCCGGAAAGGGGCCTAGGATTTTATTCTCGCCTGTTCCTAGTACCAAAGAAGGGGAACACGTGGAGACCAATTCTGGATTTATCTATCCTCAACACTTATCTGGACATTCCCAAGTTCAAAATGTTGACGTTACAACAGCTTTTACCTCTGCTGGGCAAAGATCACTGGATGGTAACTTTAGATCTCAAGGAAGCTTACCTTCATGTGCCAATAAGACTAAGTTGCAGGAAGTATCTGCGTTTTCGAGCTGGGAATTCTCATTATCAGTTCTCTGCATTGCCCTTTGGCTTATCTACTGCCCAGAGTATTCACAAAGGTTCTGGCTCCAGTGATAGCTTACTTCAGGCTAAAAGGAATCCAAATCTATCCTTACTTGGACGACTGCCTGATTCTGGCTCAAGAAAAAGAAGATCTTCTACAGCATCTGGAATATGTCATAGCAGTGCTAAGATGCCTAGGATATTCTGTGAACGAAATAAAGTCCAGTCTAGTACCCTCTCAAGACATGTGCTTTCTGGGTGTGAGACTGAATACAGCAGCCCAGATGGCCTTTTTAACCCCGGACAAACAAAAGAATCTTTCCAGTTACTTCCATCATCTATCTCTTCAGTCCGGGCTGACTGCAAGGACAGTCCTTCAAGCCTTAGGGTTCATGGCATCTTGTATTCTGGTGCTTCCCAATGCCAAACTGCATATGAGGAAGCTACAATGGTATCTCAAAAATCTGTGGACACAGCACTGCCAGGATTTGGACACTGTCATTCAAATAATACCTTGCATTCAAAAGGAATTTTTGTGGTGGGCTCAGAAATGTCACCTAAACAAGGGACTCTCTGTGACCCGGCCAGAGGCAAGTCAGATTCTAACGACAGATGCCTCAGATATTGCTTGGGGAGCTCATCTAAATGGAAAGTGGATACAAGACAAGTGGCCTGCCGGACTACAGCATCTACATATCAACATGAAAGAGATGTTAGCAGTTCAGTTTGCATTAATTGCTTTCAAGGAGTTACTTCTTCCAGGGCAGGTGTTGATTCTAACAGACAACACAACTGTCATGTGGTACATCAACAAACAAGGGGGAACACATTCTTACCCATTGTGCAGACAAGCAATGATTTTATGGGAGACTGCGCTCAGTCTGCAACTAACTCTTCAGGCAAGGTTTCTGCCGGAGCACAGAACTCCTTAGCAGATGTATTAAGCAGACAAATCATGGATCCCCACGAGTGGAAACTGGATCTTCATGTATTTCAAAATTGACAGTGTCATGGGGAACTCCAGACATAGATCTGTTCGCTTCTCCACTAAACCACCAGCTGCCAAAGTTTTGCACGAAGGATTTCATCACACAGCTTGGAAAGTGGATGCTCTTTCTTTCAGTTGGAAAAATCTTCATGTGTATGCCTTTCCACCTCTGCCTCTTCTTCCAAAGGTGCTTCTAAAGGTCAGACAAGACAAGCCAAGGATGATTTTAATAGCTCCAGATTGGCCTCGGCAGCACTGGTACCCATTACTGAGGAGTCTGGTAAGGAAGCCTCCATGGCCTTTACCCTTGATTCCACACCTGTTGTCTCAGAGGGACGGTCATCTGCTCAATGTCAAGCTTCACTCTCTACATCTAACAGCCTGGCATATTCTGTTTTGAAAGACAGCAGGTCTCAGCTTCCTCAACAAGTTTTAAATGTGATTATGGAAGCCAGAAGACCTAGTACAAGGAAAGTGTACGAGAAAAATGGAAGAGATTTTTGTTTTGGAGTGCAGCAAACGATTTGGAGATTACTGAGCCAAATTTGAGTGTGGCTCTTCAATATCTTACTGAGTTACTGGACAAAGGTTTGTCTTTCTCTTCCATTAAGATTCATGCTGCAGCAATTTCAGCTCACTATGATTGTGACCCACCATTGTTTTCGCATCCTTTGTTCAAGCAATTTCTTAGAGGGGCAAAGAATATAAGACCCCACGTGAGCTCCTACTCCTGCTTGGGATCTCAATTTTGTGTTGGAGAAACTTACTCTACAACCTTTTGAGCCTGCGGCTACTGCTGAATTGAAATACTTGTCATGGAAGACTGCTTTTTTGTTGGTCATTACTTCTGCAAGAAGGGTTTCTGAGTTGCAGGCCCTTATGGCAGTGGAGCCTTTTTTGATTTTTCATAAGGATAGGGTATCTTTACGCATTAATCCTTCCTTTATGCCTAAGGTGGTTTCTAGTGTGGCTTTAAACCAAACTATTCATTTGCCTACCTTTTATGCAGATCCCCAAAATAAAGGGGAAAAGATTTTGCACACTTTAGATGTACACAGGCTATTGCGTTATTATTTGAGCAGGACTAAGGATTTTAGGCAGTCTCGGCAGTTGTTTGTTTCTTTTGCTTTGAGTTCAAAGGGCAAGCCTGTGTCAAAACAAACTATTTCTAGGTGGATTGGGTGTTGCATTACTTTTTGTTATTCCCATCATGGCAAGGAGATTCCAGCTGGGATTAGGCCTCATTCCACTAGGGCTACTGCCACTTCCACAGCATTTCTAAGGGGGGTGGCAACTAAGGATATTTTGGAGGCAGCTACTTGGAGTTCAGTGCATACTTTCTCTAAGCATTATCACCTTCCTCTCTACTCTAAGTCTAGGGCTGGTTTTGCCACAGCTATTTTGCAAGGCATGTTGTCAGTTCCTGCTTCCTTATGATTTGCCAGCCTCCCTTACCTCTGCTTTGGGATTCTACCCAATAGTTAGGACTGCAGCAATGTGGAATGAAGAACATAGTACAGTTTTGTACCTACCATAAATGTAGATGTTCGAGGATCCACATTGCTGCAGTCCAATTTACCCTCCCTCCTTCCCCTCTGTGTTTAGGGGTGGTTGTGTAGGTGAGGTTATATTCTGCTGATTGTGTATATATTGTATATATATATATTTTTTGGTGCAGGTATTTTGGGAGTTTTTGGTTTTTGGCCTTATCTTTTCAGGGTCTTCTGACATCTGGGGCAAGAAAAGACTGAGGATATGACGTCGGTCATGCGCATTAGTACCCTGACGTACTGACGTCAGTCTAATGCGCCCTGACCGACGTCAGCCATATACTTTGGTATTCGGGCCGACTGGACAGCGGACTACCCAATAGTTAGGACTGCAGCAATGTGGATCCTCGAACATCTACATTTATGGTAGGTACAAAACTGTACTTTTTTTCTCAAAATCGGCACATTATAACCCGGGACAAGTGGGTCTTAAATATCATGTCACAAGGCTACAAGTTCCATTTCCATACCCTGCCAAAGGCAAACGTCTGGCCAGATCTGCCAAAAAATCAATGGGCAGTGGCACAAAAACAAGTCTCATCCCTAATGGACATGGGGGCCATTCAACTAGTACCAGAGCAAGAGCACGGACAAGGATTTTACTCGACTGTTCTTGGTACCCAGAAAGGACAAGGCCTGGAGGCCAATACTGGACCTATCTATTTTGATCACATTCCTGGATATACCAAAATTCAAGATGTTGACTTTGCAGCAGCTTCTGCCCATGTTGGGCAAGAACGCTTGGCTCGTGACTTTAGACCTAAAAGAGGCATACCTGCATGTCCTAATCAGACAAATATGCAGAAGATACCTCAGATTCTAGGCTGGCTCAATGCATTACCAATTCTCTGCACTGCCCTTTGTAAAGACCCTGGGCGCAGTAGATAAGCCAAAGTGCCTGGCACCAGTAATTGCATTCTGCAGACAAAGAGGAATACAAATATATCCTTACTTGGACGACTGTCTAATTCAAGCAGAGAACAAGGACATTCTTCTACAGCATCTGGCGTTGGTGAAAAGACTTCTAACATGCCTAGGGTACACAGTCAATGAAAAGAAATCAAAACTAGTACCCTCTCGAGATAATATTCATAGGTGCAAGCTTAAATACAACTGCCCAGATGGCTTATCTCACGCCTAACAAACAAAGACAACTGACTATCTATTTCAAAATGCTGGCAACAAAGGCCCAGTTATCTGCAAGAAAAATTCTGCAGGCTTTGGGCTTCATGGCATCCTGCATCCTACTAATTCCATATGCAAGACTGCATATGAGGAAACTTCAATGGTTCCTAAAAAGTGTTTGGACTCAACATTGCCACAGCCTGTAAACTATGATTACTCTCATTCCCTGCCTGCAACAGGAGTTTCGATGGTGGGCAAAGGCTTGTCACCAAAACAAGGGACAGCCATTCACATTACCCCCAGCCAGGCAAACACTAACAATGGATGCATCAGATTATGCCTGGGGGGCCCACATGGCAGGAAGATGCATTCAGGGCAGATGGACCTCAAACCAAATGCATCTACATATCAATCAAAAAGAGATACTAGCAGTTCAAAATGCCCTGACTGCCTTCAAGGACGTACTTCATCCTTGACAACTACTGATAAAGACAGACAACACCATGGGCATGTGGTATATAAACAAGCAGGGGGGCACTCATTCTTACCCTCTTTGCAGACTAGCCATGACTTTGTGGGACACAGCATTGAATTACCAAGTACACCTGCAGGCACAATTCCTGCCAGGAAGGAAAAATACTCTGGCAGACGACCTAAGCAGAAACCTCATGGATCCCCACGAGTGGCAGCTGGATCCACAAGTCTTCAGCATAACAAGGAAATGGGGATGCCCGGACACAGATCTATTTGCCTCCCCTCACAACTACCAACTAAAAAGATTCTGCACAAGGATTTATCACAGACAAGCATGGAAAGTGGACCCCCTATCTTTCAGCTGGAAAAACCTATCGGTATACGCATTTCCCCCTCTGCCTCTCCTCCCCAAAGTACTCCTAAAGGTCAGACAGAAGAAGCCAAGGATGATACGAATTGCCCCAGACTGGCCCCGCCAGTACTGGTATCCAATACTAAGGAGCTTGTCTCAATGCCCAGCTTAGACCTTACCTCAGATACCTCATCTACTGTCCCAGCAAAACAATCAGATCCTGCACAGCCAACTCAGGACTTTAAACCTGGCAGCATGGCGAATAATGTAGTCATACAAAACACACCTCTCAGTAAAGCTGTGATGGATGTCATTTTGGAGGCCAGAAGGCCTAGTACTAGAAAATGTTATGCTGCAAAATGGAAGAGATTTTGTGCTTGGAACCAGGCACAAGGAACTGATACAGCTGTGCCAAATATCCCTCAGATTTTGCAATACTTAACTGAGATGCTGGACAAAGGTCTGTCTTTTTCATCTATTAAAATTCATGCCTCTGCTGTTTCGGCTCTTTACAATACAGAGCCACCAATCTTTTTTCATCCCTTACTAAAACAGTACCTCAGAGGAGCCAAAAACTTAAGGCCTCCAAGAAGATCACCTATGCCTGCATGGGACCTCAACTATATCTTGGAAAAACTCACCCTGCCACCTTTTGAGCCAGCTGCTACGGCTGATATAAAGTTTTTATCTTGGAAAACAGCTCTGCTCCTAGCATTAACTTCTGCAAGACGAGTTTCAGAGCTTCAGGCACTCATGGCTGTGAAACCTTTTATCATTTTTTGTCCAGACAGGGTCTCTCTGAGGACAAACCAAACATTTATGCCTAAGGTGGTGTCCAGTGTGGCTCTTAACCAAACTATTCTTCTGCCAACTTTTCATCCAAATCCACAGAACAAGGGGGAGTGAATTCTGCATTCTTTGGATGTACACAGACAGCTTAGATTCTACTATGACAGAACCAAAGTTTTCGGAAAGACAGAACAATTACTAGTGGTATATGCTGCAGGATCACAAGGAAAGGCTATCTCAAAGCAGACTATTTCAAAGTGGATAGGCCACTGCATTCGTTTCTGCTACTTACACCATGGCAAGCCAGTGCCTAAGGGTATTAGGCCACATTCAACCAGAGCTGCAGCCACTTCATCTGCCTTTCTCAGGGGAGTACCAACCACGGACGTTTTAGAGGCTGCTGCTTGGAGTTCAGTGCACACCTTTACCAAGCACTATCATCTGCCTCTCTACTCTAAATCCAGGGTAGGCTTTGCCACTGCAGTTCTGCAGGGCCTCATAGCCGCTCCTAATGCTGTTTAGCTCCAGCCTCCCATCCATAGCTTTGGGACTCTACCCAAATGTAATGACTGCAGCATTGAAACATGAAGAACATAGTACAGTTGTGTACACTTACCATAAATGTAGATGTTCGAGTGTATTCACTGTTGCAGTCCAGGTTACCCACCCGCCATCCCCCTTTCTTCTGATGTATCCTATCTTTCCTTCTCTGATTTATACAGCCTATGTGGTGTATTTGCTTGTAGATGAAGGTAAAGTTTATATTGGTGCATGTATTTATATGTATATAAATTTTGGCTGCCCTTTTAGGGGGCACCTGACATCTGGGGCAAGAAAAACTAAAGAAAATGGCGTCAGCCGCATCTTTTATACCCCTGATGACCTGATGTCAGGGAAGGGGTGACAGCGTCCGGCGCAGGTCCCAGGACTTTGGAATTCAGGCCGACTGAGGGCAACCTGCCAGCAGGATTACCCAAATGTAATGACTGCAACAGAGAATACACTCGAACATCTACATTTATGGTAAGTGTACACAACTGTACTTTCTCAGACATGGTGTTTTGAGGTGCCACCATTCTTTTTCAGCCACACTTATTTCCTTTTCATCCTGGGGTGCTAAAACCCTGAGAAATTTCTTGAACTCTTGCGCTGTCTGTCAACTTCCAGATCTTCAGCCTAGTCTTTGTTGATCTTAGAGTCTTCTCTGACCACTGCTTGTAGCTCATTATGGCAACCAGTGGTTTATGCTTCGGACTGACTGTTTCACTGGGGATGACAAATTAAAGGAGTTAAGTACTTCAGGGTCCAGTCGTATGAGGAATTCTTAACAAATGGAGGTAAAAGCTGGTGTCATGATCTATGGCTTTTGCAAAAGGAATTAAAACTGGATAGACTGGAAGATTTTTTGCATACACTATTTTCCCCATTTAAACGAAGTCTGACAATATCACTCATTTGTGTTGGTCTATAAAGATGTTAGTAGTTTTTACTATTCTTTGTGTATTGGCCATTTCTGGAATCCCCTCTTGTTTTGTGCCCTAATTATTGACCTTGTGTCTTCATTGTGGTTTGCATGTATTCAGAGGATACCAACCTTTTTCAAAGGCTCAGCACAGAAATTGCCACAGAAGTGTCAAGAGACACCTAAAAAAGTCCCATTCAACAGGGATGAAAGTGCTAATATGTTTTACTTCTGGATGAGTAAACTTTGGTCTGGTGTGCTGTTTCTGCTTCTGTGGTAATTTTTGTGCTTAATGTTTGAATTTCAGTGGTGGTTTCTGGTTCCCTTTTCAAAGGCTAGCTATGCTGCTATAAAAACAGTCACTGTTGCTTCCCCTCTTTATGGTCATGTCTGAAATTGGACTTTGGATCACCCTGTTTTTCCCCCAACTATTACTTTTTGAGTAGGTGTATTTTTTGTGTTTCTTTGTGTATGCATTTTATAAATTCAAATTTATTTTGTAAATATATTTGGTACACAGGATTAGATCATTGGTTAGAATAAAAACTCATAGTTAATCTGTTGATGTCTTTCTCTAGCATACAGAAACCCTGGACATTGTGTTTTTAACCTACTTCAGGATCATAAAGCGAGCACAGAAGTCTGTACTTCTTCCTGTAGTTCTGGAAGGCCTTGCCAAGTGAGTATTGGTGAATTGCTACAAAAGTTTACTGAAGTGTCAGACTTGTTCATTGATTTTTTTTTTTTTTAAATCACAATGCCCTGCTCATAGTAGTAGCGCCTGGCTCCTTAAGTAATGTGTGCTTGCCATTCACCATTCTCCAGGACAAGTGTTTACCCCCACACCCGAGAATTCCTTCTTCTTTACATATTAATGTTTTTTTTCTTTTTTATCAAATTTCTTTTTATTGAATATTTTCACAAAATATGCAGGAGGTAAACAAGACCTATACATGTGGTACAGTTAATGCTACAGAATGCATATCATAAGCAAGTAATAATAGATATTGGACACTTCACTAATTAACATTCAAATTAGGTAGATCTACAATTTTGGTATTGCTGTGAAGATATGCTTATATTGTGATTAGTCCAAGAACTTTTATCATATAGCAGTTCTCTCGTACATTATTTTGCAATTGCGAGCAGCACTACAGTAAGAGGTTCTCCCGTTTGATTCTCGGCTGGAGTGCGGGAAGTGCCTTCTGTGTGGAGTCTGCATGTCCTCCTCGCGGTTGGGTGGGCATTTGAAAGACATGCATAATGGGCGTGCCGAAGGTTGAATGTCGAGCTGGCACCTCGGCGTTCGTGAAAATCTACTGCCAGTTATTAGCGATCTGGAGTTCCGCTGTGGCGACCGCTAACCGGGAAAAGCCAAAAGACAACACACACACACTAGAGGTATAACATCAACCTATAGAATGATAATTTACTCTACTGTACCATATATACAAATATGTCACCTTAAATTGTTGTGGTTATTAATCTAAACTAAGTGATGCGTTTACTATCCTTAAATAATTAGCATTTAACTTACTGTTTGTGATAGAATATCAGTTAATGTGTTTGCATTACCTCTGATAGTAGGTTTGGTTCTTCTGACTTTCTGTATAAAGCTTCTTGGCCAATATATGTTTTTTGCCATGCTTTTATATTCTGACCAGGTTAGTCTTGATCTGTCTATCCAGTTTTTCGCTATGTAAGCTTTTAATAGGGTGCATAGTGTTATTATAATGTGTTTAGAGAAAGTATTATTATTGCATTTGAATACATGTAGTATAGCTGTCTCCCATGACAACATGAATTTTGAATAGCCCGATTTCTCTTAAAGGAATCTTAGTGAGCAGCATAGTTTATAAACTGTTTTGCAGCTCCAAACAATGTGGTGAATATTTGCCTCTTTATTAGGACAAAAGGGGCAATATGGTGACTTGGATGGAATGAATTTATTAAGGTGAACAGGTATATGGTAGATTGTTGACGATCATGATCTGTGTGTATATTAACTTTTTATATGGTGTCAGTTTCATAGTATTTCTAATAGCTACTTGCTTTTGATTGTCTGTTATGGTGTTGTCTTTACTTTCCCAAAACTTTTAAAAAAGAATTGTATTTTGACATTTAATATTTGCTATTAATTTATATGTATTTGATATAATTTTCTTTTTACTCAAAAGCAATTTTAGAACTTGTGCTAAGTTAACATCTTGCTCAATTACATTGATATCTTTAGATGTTAAGTTGTCTATCTCGCCTTCATTCTTGCTGGATGGGGTTCGGAGC
This sequence comes from Protopterus annectens, assembly GCF_019279795.1. Classification (NCBI taxonomy): domain Eukaryota; kingdom Metazoa; phylum Chordata; order Ceratodontiformes; family Protopteridae; genus Protopterus; species Protopterus annectens. Next base: position 877,770,061 of record NC_056748.1, read on the forward strand.
CGACCTCGGCTCCGACTCGGCCACTCTAAAAGCTCGAGAGTTGGTTCCACCGGCTCGAGGCTCCCCTTATATCCCACAATGCTAGGCGTGAGTTACCTCAGATCTCGTTTGCCGCTACAGCGATCGAGGTGTTGGTTTTCTACCGGCTTCTTGGTGAGTAAACTTTCAGTAAAGTTAGTATACTTAAACCCCTTTATTTTTAATTTTAACTCTTGTTTCCCTTAGTTTAGTGGAATTCTACCCCTTTTTTCACAAAAATCCCGTTTCTTCCCCACAAGAACTTACAAGTTCTCCCTCGGGCCTTCAGGCCCTTTCTTCCATTCCCTAGTGGTGTGTGTGTGTGTTGCTTCTCTTAATTAAAACTATTGATAGTTGTTTTATTTTTGAGTTTAAAAATAAGATAAGGTGTAATCAGTGTGTTTGACTGAGTGTGTGTGATTACACTTTCTTGTTCTAAGATGTCTAAAGACACAAAGGTCTCAGGCTTCAAGAAGTGTGATGCGTGCTGTCAGAAAATGTCTCTGACAGACGGTCACACTTCTTGTGTCTACTGCCTGGGGCCTTTGCACCTGCAGGACTCCTGTGCTGTATGCCACGGCTTCAGTCCCAGGGTCCTGCAGGAAAGAAAGAACAAATTGATCCTAAGGGGTCTACTCAAGCCTGAGGATTCCCTCTCTGTGTCTGGGAAGCCCTCCAAGGCTTCTAGGTCCTCGGCTCCAGCTACTGAGCCGAGACCTAAGGCTACTAAACCTACGTCTGCATCGGCTCCGGCTGGAGCCGATGAGTCTACAGCTTCTGTGGTTCCCTCGGCTCCGGCTGGAGCCGAGGTATTAGAAATTCCCTTGTCTGCTCCGACCAGACCTTCGGAGCTGACATCTAGGAAGAGATCTAGGTCACCATCCCTTGGCTCCGTTCATTCGGCTCCAGCATCTCCTCTGCTGTCTGAACGGAGCCATAAATCTCACTCCTCTAGGTTATCGAGGCTGTCGGATCATGACCTTCAGAGGGTAGTGAGTCGACTTCTTAAGTCCGAGGCACTGGCCCAAATGCTTCAGAGCCCGACTCATCAGTCGATGCCTGCCCCTGTCCATCAATATGTTCCTCCTCCGACTCCGTTGAGCTCGGAGCCGGGGCGTTTCGGAACCGAGACTGTGGTAGCATCGGAGCCGATACAGATGTCTTCGGCTCCGTCGTCGGCTCCGATTTCTTCTTTCGAAGAATCTCGGCGCCGGACTTCCCTCGTCGGCTCCGAGGGGGTGAGTGGCATCGGACCCTTGTCCGACCCCGCTCTTCCTCTCGGAGCTTCGGCGCTGGTGAGTTCGGCTCCGACATCGGCCTCGGAGCCATCACTGTCGGTGCCGAGGGAGGTTCTCAGCTTCTCGGAGCGGGGACCTCTGGCTCTGCCTGACAGGGGTGCGTTCGAGGTCATGCGGAGTGTGTTAGAACCTGGTTCTACTCCACAGTCGGCTCCGTCCTCCCCTCCCTCTACGGTGCCTCAGGTCAAGTCGACTCACTCCCTCATCCCGGACCGCAGAGAGCCAGCTCCTCAGGAACCCCTGTGGGATCTCATCCTCTTCGAGGCCTCTCCTGATTTGGCAGAAGAGCCCCCTCGGAAGAGAAAGTGTAAGAGGAAACACATTGACTCACCTGAGTCCGTCACCTCTGACACAGATTTAGAGGATTCCGAGGGTTCCCCCCGTTCCCCTTCTGAAGATGTCTCTTTGCAGACATTCTAGAAATCCTCAAACAGAGGGAAATTGGCCAGCCCTCAACCCTTCGGAGGATGAATCTGTGTACCTTGAGGCATTTGGCTCTCGCCCTTCCACCTCCTGGGTGTCTCCCCTTGACCCCCTCATGCAGGTGGTAGCTAAAGGCATGGACGGCTCCTGATTCGGTGGGCCCCACTCCCAGGAGACCCTCAAAATTCATAACGGCACCAGCAGACAAACAGTTTTTGACAAAAGGAGTTTCTGTGGATGCTATGGTGGTTGCTGCTGCCACTAAGAAGGAACTAGCTGATCCTTCAGTACCTGTCCATCCACCTAACAAGGAATCTAGGTCCATGGACAGGTACGGGAAGCGGATGTTCTCGTCAGCGACATTTGCAATGCGTTCGCTGAACTACCTATGCCATTTTACTCGTCTTCAAAGGGACTTGATCAAAGAAGCGAGTGACATGTTGAAGGATCCTACAGCTGCGGGTTTTCAAGATAAGATGAACACTCAGCTGGCTACCCTGAACTCCATAGCCAACTCCTCCATGCGCCTCCTTTCTTATGCGGCTGATGGAGCGAACAGGGCCGCAGGGACAGGTGTGGCCTTATGTAGGCATGCCTGGATGCGGCTATGCAATTTTGCGGACCCCTTTAAGACGTCTTTCACTAATTCCCCATTCGATGGATCATCTCTCTTTGGTCCTCAAGTGAAAGAAACCTTGACTAGGTGCGAGACTGATGGCAAGACTCTTTCTGCCGTCGGAGTCCATTTTTCTACTCCTTCTAGGCCTTACCCCAAAGGCCAGAAAAGTGGGAAAATGTGGTTCCGTAAACAATCTCAAGGGACTTCGCCTGACGCACAGAGTCGGTTCCCCGCCAGAGGCAGAGGCGGGAATAACAATGGTAGACGTCGCCCTAGAGGCAGGGGGTCCAGAGAACCAGGGCAATCGAGAAGCCTTCTCTGATAAGCCCTTTCAGCATCCCTGAGGTGTTGCCCGACTGCCCACCTTCGGAGGCAGTCGGGGGAAGATTGTCATTGTACCCAGAAGCCTGGCTATCCCTGACTCAAGACAAATGGGTACAGTCCATCATTTCCGAAGGCTATTCCATTCCCTTTCTTCGCATTCCAAACCAATCAAAAAAATCCCTTCCAGATGTTCCACCCGCTCAAAGGGATCTAGCGGCTTTGGAAATTTCAAAGCTGCTTGCGAAAAGAGCAATTCAGCCAGTTCCAGCAGGCCAGCAAGGATCCGGATACTCAAGGTTCTTTTTAGTTCCAAAGAAAACAGGGGACTGGAGACCAATTTTGGATCTCAGTATCTTGAACAGATCAGTCAAGAAAACAAGATTTCGGATGGTCACGCTGCAGTCCATCCTTCCCCTATTGGGAAAAGGAAACTGGATGTGCTCTATAGACCTTCAGGATGCGTACTATCACATAAAAATGAACAGACGCTCCAGAAGATTCCTCCACTTCAGGCTGGGAACCAGTCATTTTCAATTCAGGGCCCTGCCCTTTGGTCTCACCACTGCCCCCCGGGTGTTTACCAAATGCATGGCAGTGGTAGCTTCTCACCTGAGACGACAAGGATTCCAGGTGTTTCCATATTTGGACGACTGGCTCCTCACAGCTCCCACCAAGCATCTCCTTCTGATGGCCAGGGATTACACCTTTCGCATTTGTCAAAAGTTAGGCATTTCAATAAATTGCGAAAAGTCTGTTTTGTCGCCTTGTCGTACTATTACCTTCATAGGCGCAAATCTAGACACAGTCGACATGTCTGCGAGACTAACAGATCAGAGAATAACAGACATACACAAACTGGTCTCATTCCTTTACAACAACAACAGAATCAAAGCCAGATTAGTTCTGAAAGTGTTGGGAATTATGGCGGCTGCCATACCTCTGCTTCCATTAGCCAGATTCCACATGAGAATCCTTCAATGGATGCTCTTTACACAATGGTCATACCAGCAACTTCCAATGTCCCACACCATTATGATCACGCAGACGTGCAGAAATCATCTCATGTGGTGGATGTCTTCCCCTCAGCTCTTATTGGGAAGACCCTTTGTTCCTCCCCCTCCGGTTGCTACTCTGACAACGGACGCCTCCCTGATCGGGTGGGGGGGCATTATCAGGGCAGGACGGTCCAGGGCACATGGCAACCAGACGAACGCCACTTGCATATAAATGTTCTAGAGATGAGAGCAGTGCTTTTAGCGTTGCAAGCCCTTCAAGACTCTCTTCCCTTGGGAACGATTGCAATCCAGACAGACAACATGTCTGTAGTGTGGTATATCAACAAACAAGGCGGAACCAGGTCCTACCCCCTGTGTCGAGAAGCACTCAGATTGTGGCAATGGGCGATTTCTTCTCAGCGGTTTCTGATAGCAACGCACATCCCCGGGAAGTCCAATCAAATCGCGGACAAGTTGAGCAGAGCTATCCTCATGCCTCACGAGTGGTCTCTGAAAGACTCTGTTGTGAGAGAAATTTTTCTCAAGTGGGGTCAGCCTTGCTGCGACCTTTTTGCTACTCCCCAAAACAGCAAGTGCAGAGATTATTTCACTCTATTCCCTTTACCAGGCCAGCCCAGCAGAGACGCTCTAGTCCAAGTTTGGCCCCGGGACTTCTGTATGCATTTCCTCCCTTCCCACTAATTTCTCAAGTGATACAGAAAGCTATCGCTCAGAAGGCCTCGTTGATCCTCATTGCTCCTTACTGGCCTCGACAGGTGTGGTTCCCCTTTCTACATCAATTTCTATTGAGCGACCTTGGCATCTGGACCTAGTTCCAGATCTTTTGATCCATCAGTCGGGTCAGTTTCATCGCTCCCTCCCCTCTCTGAACCTCACTGCTTGGTTCCTCCAGTTCCAACCTTAGCCAGGCTTCCTCAATTATCTCACTCTGTTCGAGATATTTTGATAGCTTCCCATAAATCTTCCACTCGGAAGATTTATTTGAGTAAGTGGAAACGCTTCACATATTGGGCTCAAGGAAGGGACATAGATCCTTTCACTGCTTCCATCCAAATAGTCCTTGATTTTCTAGCTGAACTCTTCCATGCAGGTTCATCTCCTTCTACTCTTAAAGTTCAATTGGCAGCTATTTCTAACTTTCATGTGGGTATTTCAGAGTCTGCCTTAATGTCCCACAAGCTTTGCAAAGCCTTTTTGAAAGGAGTTTTTCTTCTCAGACCTCCTATAAGAAATCCTCCTTCTCCTTGGGACCTAAATTTAGTTCTTACTTCTTTGATTCTTCCCCTTCGAACCTGCAGCCTCCTGTTCTTTAAAATTGCTATCATGGAAGACTCTCTTTCTGGTAGCTATTACTTCAGCTAGAAGAGTTTCAGAACTTCATGCACTCAGCTGTCGACCTCCTTATCTATTGTTCCATAAGGACAGGGTATCCTTACGAACCAACCCGTCCTTTTTGCCTAAGGTAGTCTCGACGTCTAACCTAAATCAAAGCATTGACCTCCCTGTCTTTTTTCCAGAATATTCCAATAGGTCTGAACAAAAATTACACTGGCTAGATTTTCATCGTCAGGTGAGGTACTATTTGGATAGAACAAAACAATTCAGAAAATCTGACCAGCTGTTTGTCTCCTATGCAGAAGGCAGAAAGGGACTTTCAGTTTCAAAGGTATCATTATCTAGATGGCTAACATCTCTGATTTCCCTTGTTTATGAAATTAGACACCAAAAGCTGCCTAATAAACCTAAGGCCCATTCCACCAGAGCTTTGGCTACTTCTTTAGCCTTCCAAGACAGACTGCCTATTGATACCATTTGTGCAGCGGCTACTTGGGCTACTCCTCACACTTTCATTTCTCATTATAAGTTGGATTTAGCTTCTAGGCATAGAGCTAACTTTGGTTCCACTGTTCTCAGGAGTCTGTTCCGTTAGGCCACCCGGGACAAGGTGCTAGGGACGCGGTCCCATCCAGCAAGAATGAAGGCGAGATAGACAACTTAACATATAGAAGTTATGTTCTTACCATAACGTTCCATGTTAGTTGTCTTCTTCTCGCCTTCTTCTTAAGGCCCCACCCTCCTTCCCCCTGGCCTGGACAGACCTAGAGGAGTTGTGATTGTGACCTCTCTTTCTACCACCTCTTTTCTTAGGCATATGCTGTTGTGCATATTTCCTGGATCAGGATGTAGGTCACCCTTCTTTCTCCCTAGTTTTTAGAGGTGGACTTTGTTTATAGTTATTCTGATACTATTATAAGCTGGGGTTAGCTTACAAACGAGATGTGAGGTAACTCACGCCTAGCATTGTGGGATATAAGGGGAGCCTCGAGCCGGTGGAACCAACTCTCGAGCTTTTAGAGTGGCCGAGTCGGAGCCGAGGTCGGCTCCGAACCCCATCCAGCAAGAAGAAGGCGAGAAGAAGACAACTAACATGGAACGTTATGGTAAGAACATAACTTCTATTTATAGTACTTACTAGGTATAAGCTTTAATTATTTTATGTTTATTGCTTGCTTTAAGTAGTTTCATGATATTTTCCATTGAAAGGTTATTTAATTGGTAAAAATCCCATACTGTATAATTTTTTATTAAAGGGTATTTACTGATATCAATAAATTTAAAAGACACGATTACACATAGTAATGTTTTTGGAAGTGGCTTTAATTAAAATACTGCGCCAAGTACTTCTCTCTATTTCAGTTGCTGCTTCAATTTACTTTTAGTGTGCATTTGCGTTTGTTGGTAGTGGCTTGCACACTTATTCTTGTAGGCTCACCCTCCCTCTTTTTCCCCCTGCCATTTTACCTTAATATTTTTTGCTTTTCTGCATGCAATTACTTCTCTCTCTTCTTCTGAATTAATCCTGACTGTAGCTCGGGATGTAAAGTGCTTCGCTTACATTTTCTGCTGTATTTGGTAAATCACGTACTCCTGCAGCTGACACCTAATTAGCATTTTAATGTCTCCTTCTTGTAGTCGTGGCACTGACCTCTTTTAGCTCTTGATAACTGATTGTCTTTCTTCTTTTTTTTTAGTATTAGTATTGGCTTTGTCTGTTTCTGCCCCTGTAATCTCTACTTGTCACTGTCACCTAATTCCTTAATACTTTCCTTAGCTTTTTGTTGGACTTCCCAAGTCTCCTTCCCTTTCTTAATGTCTCACCCAAAGTTATTTAGAGTCTTTTGGTTTGTTGGCTATATTTTTAAAAGCACAATGCCTGGCTCATGCAGTAGCTTCTGGCCCCCTGAGCAATGTGTGCTTTCCATGTAAGTTCTATTTATTAGAAAATATTACATAGGATTATTAACGATCCATTATGTGACCTTGTATTTTGAAATACTTATGTAATCCTACTACAGGTTGTGCCTGTTATTTTAAGACTGTTTGCTTTAAACATTGTCTTGATATTATACCACTCCTTCACATCTTGGAAGTTGTATTTTTGTAATTTGATAAGGTTCCACTTTCCTTTCTGTTTTACTGTCCAACTCCCATATCTGAAAGTGGAGACGTTTAGTGTCTGTCTGTGTATGTTCATTTGGTTCACTTTATGCTAACGCTGCCTTAAACCTGAATGACTGTGAGGTTTTTGTTTTGTTGCATGCTTTCTTTTTCTGCTGTTTGTGGCGTGGCAGCTATCTTTTCAAATTTGTACACGGTCTGTTACTCCCCTTTGTGTTTTGTATGTGTGGTGGAGCTCCCAATACTGTGACTATGAATGCTGTTAATGTAAATGGCTCATTATAGCTATTAGAATTTTGCATGCAATTTAGGAGCTGTGTAGTCTACAGTAACCTTCCTATTTTTAGTAGTAGTATATATGCTTCATGACATTGACTAATGATATATTATAATTGTTTAATTGTGCTATATTCCTACATGTTTGCTGGTACTTCTAATTGCTCTGTTTTCCCATTTAATAATCTTTCTGTCTGCTTTTGTCTTGCTACTTTTTTGTTTTTCTTTTATTTTTTTCTAACTTTTCTTCATCTATCTCTTTCTTCTCTTGTTCTTTCCTTTTCTAGCTCTTTTCCTCTCTCTCTAGTTTTCTAACTATGTCTTGCTTATTTTCACGTATTTGCAACTTGTATTTTGTTTGTTTTCTTATTTTTCAAAGGTGAATGAACGCCAGGAATACAGGATACTGTGCTGGAAACACTTAATTTATTGACATAAAATAGGTTGAGTGCTTTCTACAGAAGTAAATCATCTCACCTCAGTAGCCCAAGTATGACCACAAATAATATGGAAATTGATGATGCTCTGTACAGGGCGGGCTTTTTACTTCAATTATGATATATAAGCGTCATGATTCCATGCTATGATGTTCTGAAGAAGACAGATTTACTTCTGTAGAAAGCGCTCAACCTATTTTATGTCAATAAATTAAGTGTTTCCAGCACAGTATCCTGTATTCCTGGCGTTCATTCACCTTTGGTGTGTTTGCAATTTTGTTGTTTCGCTGGGATTATCATCTTTATTTCTTATTTTTCAGTCACCATTCTCCTGGACAAGAGTTTACACCCTTGCCAGGGAACACCTACCGTGAACTCCTTCTTCTACACATACTATTGTTCTTGCGAGCGGTTTTAATTAAAATACTGCTCTAAGTACATCTCTATTTCGGTTGCTGCTTTAATTACTTTTAATGTGCATTTGTGTTTGTTGTTAGTAACTTGCACACTTACTCTTGTAGGCTCCCCTCTTTATCCCCATGCCATTTTACCTTTTCTGTATGCAGTTTCTTCTCTCTCTCCTTCTAAATTAATCCTGACTGAAGCTCAGGATTTAAAGTGCTCAGCTTACATTTTATGCTGTATTTGGTAAATCTTGTACTTCTGTACCTGACACATAATTAGCATTGTCTCCTACTTGTAGTCGTGGCACTGACTTCTTTTAGCTCTTGATAATTGTCTTCTTTTTTTTTTTGTGTCAGCTTCACCTGTTTCTGCCCGCTCTGTTTGCCCTCACTTCGCTCAGACTCTGTCACTTCCCTACCCCTATTCCCATCCTCCCCTTCTTTCATTTAATTCATAACTAACCACCTAACGCCACACCCACATCTCCTTACATCAACCAATTACACCCCAAGATCAAAACCACACCTAGTAATTATCACTATCCACTTTACACATTAGAAAAAAAAAAAAGATACAAAACTTCCCTTCTATCTAGTAGCATACTCACACACCTGTAACTTATACCTAAACTTCCTACTCCCTACAATAGACACTAATTTCAATCCAAACATACTCCTCTCAGCAAAACATTATGCATCTACTATAAACCACACTCATAATATCCCTTCCCATAGCAATCACACTTGCCTCCTACCGATTACTGTGTCTCCTGCCATACTTAACTACCTAGTACCTAACTCAGAATTCTGCCACATCTCACCTGACATATTCACTCATTCCATCATAGACTTAGCCCCATGTAAAATTTGCCACTACTGCTCTAAAATTCACCCCAGTTTACAGTACAATACTTATTTCCAAACGTCTGTTGACTCTTGTTAACCTACCATCTCAAGTAGTACTCGCTGGGGATATTTATCCATATCCAGGCCCTCCACTAACCCCCCCATCCCCAAGCACAAATCACCTGAACTCCATAAGCAAACAAGCAGACCTACTAGTACTCAACCTTAACATTAGAAGTATGTTGAGCAAAATAGACCAACTCCATGCTACTCTTTTACTACACAACCCTGACTCAGTACTCCTTACAGAAATGTTGCTCAAGCCACACAACAAAGATAATGAAATATTCCACCTGGGCACAATATACTTAGAATAGGTAGATTACATAAGAGAGAAGGCGGTGTTGCTCTTCTCTTCAAAAACGACCTTGCCATCGACTTTATTACCATGGACATCCCTAAATTTCAGAATGCAGAGACCCCTTTTACCAAGGTGAGAATTAACCATCTAGAACATCTAAACCTATGTATGTATGTGTGTATATATATATATATATATATATCTATGGTTCCCCTTCACAAAGTCGAACGTTCAGAAACTTGAAATGCATATGGCCGAAGCCATATGCTCGAATTTCTGAAGCTTGACTTCGTGAAAGGGAATTGACAAACAGAAAAACATAACACAACAAAATGTTTCTGCAGAGGGGCAAGCCCCCCTGCACCCACTGCTAATTATTTATTCCAACTCCGACATTGCACTACAGCGCAGAAAGGGAAATCTCCCGTACTGCCCTGTATGCCGTTCCCCATTCACAGAGTAGAGTTTCCACAATTTCGAGCATATGGTCTCGACCATATGACTTTCGCAATTGTGGCCGTTCGATTTTGTGAAGGAAAACCATATATATATATATATATATATATATATATATACACATATATACACATATACACACACATATATACATACATACATCCCAATCCATCCACAAGAAGCACTCATCCTAGGGGACTTTAATCTAGACTGGTCCTCCTTTAACTCACCCCTTCCCTCCCAGCATAATTAATCCCTTTGGTTTCAGACAAAACCACAGCCAGAACCTCATTTCACTCAAGCCAATCCCAACCTGTCTCATCTATAAACTCCTGTCCAAACTAAAACCAACTACCCTCTCAGCAGACAAACTTCCAGCTGAATACCTACGAATTGCTGCCAAAGCCATTGTATACCCTGTTTCTGTTCTAATTAACAGATCCATAGCTGAGCAATCAGTACCTCCATTCTGGAAAATCTCTCACATAATTCCATTACATAAAGGTGGTACCTCAACTGAATTATCCAACTACCCACCAATAGTCATACTCGCCCAATTGTCTAAAATATTGGAAAAATGCATTCACTCCTAGATATTAAACTGCCTCTTAGCCAACAACTTTCTCCCCACAACACAACATGGGTTCTGCCTGCACCATTCCACTGCCACCACTGCCCTCATCCGTTTTACCAGTTTTGTCAACTGGCAATGGAACTGGAAGTAATCTCGTCTCAACTGTCTTTCTAGACCTATCCAAAGCATTACATAACAAACCTTCTCACTGTCCTCTCTGAGTTTAATCATTACTCCACGCTGCTGTGGTTCAAAGGCTACCTTTCCAACCTCCAGCAGGCTGTAAAAAGGATGGACGCCTATTTCCCTCCCTTTTACTCTAGGTGTACCACAGGGTTCAGTACTTGAAGCCCTGCTTTTCACCTTATTTACAAACCACCTATACACAACCACACTTCATGCATACTTGGTACAATAAGCTGACTCCACACTAATCTGCTCAGCTCCCGCTCTCCAAATCCTTCAAGAAAAAAAACAGGAATTCTTCACTGCCATAGAAACCTGGGTGTCAAACTCCTAGCTTATTCTAAATCCCCCCCAAAACCCAGCTTATGCTGTTCCACCTCCCCCAAGGATATTGACTCCATCCCCCCTTTTCAAATATCCTCAGGACAACACCTTCATCATCCCAGTGCCACAAACCTAACTCCTAGGAACACTCAATTATTGACCAAAATCTGAAATTCGACAAACATATAGCCCAGACCATAACTAATGTTCGCAAAAAAACTTGACACCCCTTTATTGATGTAAAAATTACCTGTCCACTGACAGTAAAGCAATCATAGCCAGAACTCACCTACTTTCCACATTACTGTATGCATCCCCTATTCTAACCAACCTAAACAAACATGATTTAAACAAGTTAATCACTTGCTACATCAAGATAGTAAAATTTGCTACTAAATCCTCAAATTGATCCCATCACTATCTAGCCCTTAAACAATTACACTGGCTAGAACTACCTAACCTGTTGAACTTGAATTAATTTATCATAGCACATCACGTAGTATACCACCCCAATAAAATACCAGCTCTAGCAGGCTTACTCAATCTCTACAGAAAAAACCGCCAACTAAGATCCACAAATAAAATGCTAGTAGACATAAAAGCAGAAATATGTCTGGCGACTCCCTCTACTCAAGTGCGGTTGCCATAATCTGGAATTCCTTCCCTAACAAAATTAGAATACAAAGTAACAAACTTAACCTCAAAAGTCAGCTGAAGTTCTATATAATTGTTGGATATGTAACCTAATAAATACCCAGTCCTTTCTCACTGGTAATTGCAAATGGTGCTTTACATGATTAACTTATTTTGTAGCAACAGGCTTGATGCTTCAAAATGTATTATAATCTTATCCACCTATATTTAGCTTCGTGTATTGTTTAAATGTTCCTCAAAAGGGCTATGTTGAATATTTTTGTACAGAATAGTTTACTATTCTTTAAATGTTCCACAAAAGGACCACACTGAACATTTTTGTATAGAACTTTAGAAACTAGCTTGTTTTTTTTTATTACGTAGTTGCATGTTTTCTGCGTCTGAATTTTTTTGTAACATGATATACTATATGGAGCTTTTCTCCATGGGCTTCTGATGAAAACGGGCAGTTACTGCCCAGACAGGCTTCCCTGGTAAACAAATGTAAAATTAAATGTTTAATGACCAAGGAAATCTCAGCACTTTTATTATATAAAACTTCTGGTACCTCAGTAGAACCTTCATAGGAGGTAAACAGAATAGCAGTGCATTGTTGTGTAAAGAATCTAGCTATGTGTATACTGAAATACAAAACACTAAAACTTAAAAGTCTCAGTGTAAAATGTTGTGTCTTTTGGCTTTTCCCGGTTAGGGGTCGCCACAGCGGAACTCCAGTCCGCTAATAATTGGCAGTAGATTTTTACGTGCTGAGTTGCCAGCCCTGATGCACAACCTTCAATGAAGGTACGCCCATTGACGCATGTCTCCACACAGAAGACGCTCTAGCTGAGAATCGAACAGGACAACGTCTTACTGTGAGGCGACAACACTACCGCAGCACCACCACTGCAGTTCTCAGTGTAAAATGTAATTGGAAATATTTTCTGTTTTGATTACTGATTGATTATTTCCTTGTTGGGAATGGTCCTTTTTAAATGAATGTTATTATTTAATGTATTCTGCAGTGTTGCTCTAATATTGACCTTCTCTGAACACTGTTGAGGCACCAGAGGTTTGCAGTAAATATTTTTTCTATGTCTAGTTTTCATGGTGGTTTTATTTATTTTTTTCTATTGTGGTTGAAAATAAGTTTATTCTTAGAGGTGGCATTAATGAGTGATGATTTACTGTATTTTCCTGTAAAAATACATTGCATGTGGTGATTATAAAATCAGCAGATAACCATAACTGCATCCTTTGCTACTCTTAGATCAGTATGTGTCTTTCTTTGGCTACTCTATATTCTTTTAGACTAACAATGCTGTCCATCTAAGTGCATGTTTAGATAGTTTGTATGGTGGGGATTTATCATTTAATCCCCTGTGACCACCTGAACCAAAACTAAAACTTTGAAGCAGAGCATGACATAATAACCCTGTTGTACTGTTGGCTGTTACCTTGTCACATGGGTTAGTAATGATTCCAGAGTCGAGCAATTTGGAGTAAAAAGAAAAAGGTGGGAGTTTTTTTTTAAGGTTGTGTGACTCCTGAATTAGCATAAATGACAGGGATGTGGGAAGTGAAGTTCCTATACGGGAGGGAGTAAGTGGGCACTACCCCTTGCAGAAACTCAACTGGTCTGTGCAGTGTTTTATTTTATTGGTTCATGTGCCTTCATTATTGAGTTTAGATGGTTCATTTAAGATAATTTCTCACACACTTATGTGTGCAACCCTATTCAGGATCCTTAAGTGATGGACATTAGCCACTATAATTAAAAGGTTGGTCTAGGAAAATTAAGTCTTTTGTAGGGCAGAACCTTTTATTTAATTTCTAAGACCAGTTCTTTTGGTGGTGTCCCTTTTCCACTAGGAGCAGCTTAGTACCTAAAGAACAGACTCATTGAACTGTGCTTGTTGGATCCATAGCAGATTCACACTAAAACCAATAATCTTTCAGCGCAGAGCAACTGATCTGAATGAGAAAGGCCTGTGAACATCAACCAGAAGGAGATGAAAGTAGTGTTCAGAATCTTTGATAACTGCTTTTCAGGATGACTGATTTCTGTGTCACATTCAAATCATCACAGGCAACACCATTGCTGTGTCATATTTGTATAGATCAAAAGGAGATGGAGCTTTCCAACTTTCATAGGGGCACTTTTGATCTGAAAGCAAGCCATTCCAAACAGTATACAGCTGTCAACAGTGCATCTCCGGGGCGTGCAGAATCAGCTAGCAGATGCCCTCAGCAGACATAAGTGTGGATCAGGAATTAAAAGTATTTTCTACAGACATTTCAGAACATTGTATAAACCAGAAGTTTACTTGTTTACCACGTCTAAACAGTCATTTGCCAACAAATTGCTTCATATTTACTAACAAGATTGTTCGGAGAGAGAGAGACATATTCATACTGCCATAGTCTGAGAATTACTTTTGCCTTCCATCCATTTCTTCTGATTTGCAAAGTGCTCCTAAAAGTTAAAGACGCAGTCAACCTCATTCTCCATTCTACTAGCTCCTTCTTGACTAAGGCAGCTGTGTTTCACTGTTTTGAAAAAAAAAAAATCAACACTCTTCCTCAAAGGCTTGTTGTTGTTGTGTCTTTCGGCTTATCCCAGTTAGGGGTCACCACAGCGGAACTCCGGTCAGCTAATGTTTGGTAGTGGATTTTTACGTGCCGAGTTACCAGCCCTGATGCACAACCTTCAATGAAGGCACGCCCATTCACGCATGCCTTCACACAGAAGACGCTCTAGCTGAGAATCGAATGGGACAACGTCTTGCTGTGAAGCGACAACGCTACCGCAGCTATTATTTCTAAATAGGTCTTTAGTAACTCAACAACAGGGCTTATTGCTATGTCAAAATCACAAACGTTTGAAGAATAGAATGTTTACTTCTAACAGGGAGTCATTTTGCTACCAGGAATTGGATAAACTAAGGAAAATCAAAAGAAGTTCTGCCTATGTAAGTCGAAAAGAATATTGTGAATGGTGCAAAGAGCCAGGCCTGTTGTGTTGCCATTGCCATGGTTTTTAGTGTACTTGAAACATCTCTTATTCATCCATCAAATTGCATGTTTGCATTTTCTGCTTGTATATCAGCTTTTCCACAGAAAGAAGCACACCTGTTCGTTAAAATCTTTCTGAAGGTATTCCAGATTTAATACTTCCTTGGAAACATTGATTTATTTTTCAGAAGTTAAGCTTCTTGTTGGAAAAGTTAACCTTACTTCCTTTTGAATCAGCAGTTGCAATGGATTTTAAGTATTTTTTGGGGGGGAATCTGCTTTTGGTGGCTTTAACTTCAGAAGAATAATCTCAAAGTTACAGGCCCCATAATGAAACCATCTTGCACATTCTTTATATTGCAAGATGGTGTATTTAAAGATTATTGTATAAGTTATACCCGCTGTTACCTTAGCAGTGTCTGTGTCTACGAGTGCATCCATCTCCTAATTTTCTATTCACACTCCCAAAATGGAGAGGTTTGGTTCCTTCATGTGATGAAGGTGTATAGTCAGTTAAGATATTACACCAGAAACACTCCTGTTTTCAGAAAAAAACCTCTAGTTTGTCCCTTTTAAGAAAGGGCAAAAAGGCCTGCATGTAATTAAACACCTGACTCACTGCTTCCTTTTTAAGTTTATTCAGTGTTCACTTCTACACTTGTTATATGCCCATTGGTTTGGAGAACAACACTGATGTTACACCAGGATGGATGTACTGCTGACTTTGGGACTTATCCATATAATTTGAAAAACAATGGAACGTATTTGGAACATATTTTTGTGGAAGTCATTAATACATTGGCAGTCTACAGTCCCTCAACTGTGTCTAAATTTGGATTTGTGAAAGGTAGGCCCTGCCTGCTGACTTTGATAAAGTGACTGAGGCTCTGGATAATGGCTAAACAGTGCACACTGTGTACCTGGATCTGACTAAGACCTTTGATAACATCCCACACTCTGGTGTTGCTGACAAGGTCACTTACTGAATATTAATCCAAATCTAATCCATTAGGCAGTTCATTAGTCAAAAGACAAAACGAACATGCTTAGGTTGGTGGTGCACTTTCACCAGTCATATCCTACAGGGTTCAGTATTAAGCCCACATTGCTTCAACGTTTACATTACTGATGCCCAAGCTGACATCATGGATCTTTGACTGAATTTGCAGTGGACTGCAAACTCTGTCATACTGTTCTCTTTCAGCCTGATACTGGTATCTTGTAAGGAGATCTAACCCACAAAAAGTCCTGAAATCAAGAGTGTGGACGCAAGAAATGCAAAAAAAAAAAACACACAAAAATTCCTGAAATCGAGTGTGGACTCGTAATGCAAAAAAAGATACAGTATTGTACTCTTTGGGGCAAGAATACACTCACACCTACCAGAACAATTATATTCCCCTCAAAGTCAAGACTATCATTGGAGACCTAGATAGATGTCCTTCCATATTACTGATGCAGTATTCTTTACAGAAGGGATGTCCTGCTAAGGATTGTCCAATATCCAGCCAGTATATCAAAGCTTTAGATTTTATTAGCACTGTATGTCACATGTATTCTCCCTACATAAGGTGTAGGGCATGAAGAGGACGTATGGACGCAAACACTCAGAAATTCTTTGCTGCAGGTCCAAATGCCATTATTGAATGTCAAGCTGAATGCCCTTCTGCTATGCTTGTTACCAAACCATCTTCGGATAAATGTCCCACTGGGATTTCTTCACTACCTTTTTTCCAATTTTGTAGTGTACTTGTGTTCATGTCATCCAAAAAGGAAAAATGCCAGGGTGTTAGGCGGATTCCCCATAAAGACCATTTTGACTTTTTGCTTGGGTGCTTTCTGTGATCATGAGCAGTAGTGTCAAGCATTTGTCCTTAAGTCCCTACATGGTCGCTTACCTTCTTTATTCATGTACCTTGAGAACCACTGACTTAAACTGTTGGTTGAGGGTGCTGCTGTGAAATCCTCCAGTTCGAGGCTCAGCCATCAGCCAAGAAGGCCCAAAAAACTAGGCCTCATCCAGTTGCTGTCCAGCCTTTCTAGAACGTCTCTCTAGAAGCTAGTAAAAGCCCTGAAGATTGTTAGGTGCCTCCTTTGATTTCCCCTGCACGACCCTGTCAGAGGCTGGTATGGATCTGAATTCTTGCATCTCCTTGGAAGCTTTTCCAGCATCTGTTCTGGACATTTGAGGGGGAACCTCAGCTCATTATATGAGAGGGACCTAGGGGGATTTCTCAGATTTTAGTGAGGGAAGAGATTCCTACTACAATTATTGAATCCCACCAAGGGTCAAAACTTTGAGAGTCTTTAGGGTGGCTGTCCCACGCAAAAAAAAAAAAAAGGCAGAAAAAGCAGAAAACTAAACATATTACCCTGTTGCTAAAGATCCCCAATGTGAATGGCAGGATTTTGCTCCGGGTCTGATTAATGCTTTGATGGCTTTGATGCCTCCTCAAGGGATGTCTGTATCTACTTCTCCCTGGGATTCCACTCCTGTTAAGAGGCCTAGGAATTGGATTCCTCAGATGAGGACTTGGATTCTAGGAAGGAATCCCTTGCTTACTCCTGTCTCATTCCTTCTCCTCTAGGCAGTGGTTCGGTGGAAGGGGATTCTTTCAGCCCAGACTCCCCCTTGGAAGAAGTATCCTTTATGGACACTATTGTTCATATGATGGAGTACTTTAAATGGGATTGCTACCAGGTCTCTGACATTCAAAAGAGGTATTACGAGTGTTTACAAATGGTCTCCTAAGCCATCTGCTGTACCTCTTGTTTGGCAGCCCTTTTAGACAACTTTTCTGCTGTCTGTGTAGCTCCTGAATCTTAGCCATCAGATCGTAAGAAACCAGATAGGTTCTGCAAGGTGATAGAGGACTGCAAATTTTTGTGTATGTGTATATATATATATATATATATATATAGAGGACTGCAAATTTTTGTGTATTTGTATATATATATATATATATATCTATAGATATAGATGTACATATACATATAGATATGGGAACACTACTAAATCTCGAACTTTTGAAATATCGAATTTCAAAAGCCCGAGACCATGTAGCTGAAACCCCACATTACCGAAAGACCAGTAGCGCGAAATTCAAAATCCCGATGTTAAGGGATTTTGAGTTAGCGCTTCTGGTGTTGCGCTTCAGGTAAGTATGTGTGTGTAAGTGTGTTTGTGAGGGGCTTTAGTGTGTGTAAGTGTGTGTTGTGACTGTGGTGTGTGTGTGTGAGGGGCTGTAATGTGTGTGTGTGAGTTTGCCTTGTGTGTATGTTTGTGCAATCTCGGAGTTGGAATATTAAAGTAGGGGTGGTGTGGGGGGCACAGCCCCCCACATGGGGGGTGTAGGCGGGAAAAGCCCCCCCCCGCTTATCTTTAGTACAGGGTGGTTTGTTTGGTTATGGGGGAGAGGCTGTGTGTATGTTTGTGTGTGAGCTGTATGTATGTAGTACTTTCGGGATTTTGAATTTCGCGGTTTTAACATTTCGGTAATGTGGGGTTTCGGGCTTATAGTCTCGGTATTTTGGGCTTCGGGATTGTGTAATTATGCCCTTCTTCTGATCCTTTGCTGGTTTCAGTTTCCACTGATAAGCCTTCTAAGCTTTTGCCATCTGCTAAGCTCCTTCCTTTAGATAAGGACTGTTTGAGCTATGGAAAGGGTGGGAAACATATATACTGCTGCTTCCTTATCCTTATCATTTAGGGCTATTAATTAACCAAATCCATGTGACTAGGTATGTTTTGGCTGTTCTTTCTCAGGTAGCTAAGTCTGACCTTTCTGATTCTGATGGGAAGGCTTCAGCTCTTTCCCTGTTTGGGTCCACTTCAGAGGTTGCCCTTCTCTCCATAAAATGCAACTATGATGCAGCTGATGCCTCTTCCAGGGTTGAGGCATTTTCTTCTGTGATGAAGTGTTTTTCTTGGCTACATCTTCAGGCCTTATCTGGTTCATAGGTAGGTACTAAGCTATTAGCCCTAGGGCCCATATAAGCCTAGCCAAACAGTACCCTGGCTTTTGCCACCCAAGAAAATTATTTTCCTGTGTCCCTGTCAAGCAGAGCCACAGAAGTGATCCCTGGGGTGAATTTCCCATCTCCCATCCAATCATCAAGATTTTTCTTGAAGAGTGCTAATGAAGAGCTTTGTTTGATATAGATAGGTAGTTTATTCCAGAGTATGGGAAGTCTCTGAAACAGGAATCTATCCCTCCAGCATGTTCTGTTTATTGTGGTGACCAGGTTTAGGTCCCTAGAGCGTGTAGCTCGGAGGGATTGGGATTTCTTTACGTGGAGCATGTCCAACAGCTCTGGGTTTGACATAGCTTTGTATGTTAGGCAGAGATCGCCTCTAAGTAGGCGTTATGCAACAGAGTAAAGCTGGAGTTTTTTGAGACGGTCTGCATAGGGCATCTGCTTGAGGCCGGTAATCCTCTTTGTGAGGTATTTCTGTGGCCTTTCCAGTTGTTATAGATGTCTTGTGAGGTACATACCAAAAGGGGCGTTGTACTCTATAATGGGTCTAATGTGTGATGAGTAGAGGGGAACAATGACCTCTTTTTTTTCTGGATGAGAAACCTTTTGTGATGAGGTGTGCCACTTAGAAGGATTTCCTGACTACTGTGGCGATGTGATTATCAAAGGAGAGACTACTGTCCACCTGTGTCCCAAGGTCTCTTATCACACTTTCGGTGTTAAGTAGACTACTGCCTATGTGGTAGTTCATGGGTACAGAGTTTCTACCAAAAGGGATGACAGTGCAATTTTTGGCATTGAGCTTGAGGCCATGGCTTTGACACCAGGCATCTGTCTCAGTGAGGCCCTTTTGTAGGATGTCCACATAGTTAGGAGATTTGATTATGGCTCCTGGTTTGCACTCATCTGAACTTTGTTAGTGAAAGACCTTCTGTGTTAGCCTATACTTCAGAGAAGTAGATACTAAACAGGAGAGGACCTAGGACTGTACCCTGTGGTACTTCACTTGTCACTGGTCTGAAGTTGGATTTAGAGTCTGCTACTTTCACAATGTGGGTTCGGTCAGTGAGCCAGTTGGCAACCCATCTTGTGACATAGGGATTTATACCTAGTTTAGTGAGTTTGTCTATAATTACAGAGTGGGGGATGGTGTCAAAAGCCTTGGCGAGATCTAGATAGGCTGTGTGTACCACCTTACCCTCATCTACAGCTTTGGTGACCGCTTCAAAGAAGTCTATCAGGTTTAGGAGACATGATCTGCCTTTTGCAAACCCGAATTGGGTAGGGTCCAGAGTTTGGAGATTACCAATGTCATTGTTTATAGGTTGCATGATGATATGCTCCATAGCCTTGCAGACCAGGCTCGTCAGGCTAATGGGGCGGTAGTTCCCGGGGTCTGTGGTGGCTCCCCCTTTGTGGAGTGGGATAACCGTTGCTGTGTGCCATTCAGTGGGCACACAGCCTGAGGTGAGGCTGTGACTGAGCATGGTACTTAGGTGGGGTGCCAGTTCGTTCTGTAGTTCATGTAGAACGCAGCCTGGGATGTTGTCAGGTCCCATGGGTGCTGTGTTCTTGGCTTTGGAGAGTGTGTTTTTACCTGTGCAGCCGTGATTACAGGTACTTAGCATTCTTCCGGTATAGAGATGGGCCCTTTAGGGGATGAGAGAGGGGTAAAGTTAGCACTGAACCTATCTGCCAGGATGTTGGCAATATCAGTTGGTTCTGTATATTGAGTGCCATTGTGCTGTAACTCAGAGCAGATCTGAGTGTTGCCATTGAGATTCTTGACATAGCTATAGAATGCTTTATGGTTGTCTTTAGAATCAGTGGCGATTTTGTTTTCGTAACTAGCATTGGAGGATTTTATGAGGGATCTCAGCTTCTTACTGAGGCTGACCACAGAGTTTCTCCAATCATGGGATTTTACTCTTTTTTGCAACAGTTTCTTTCTTCTGTTGTAGAGTTTGTTTATAGCAGGGGACCACCAGATTGGCTTCCTTTTTTTGGAGGAAAGCATCTTGGTTCTGTTAGGGATTGCACGATCCATGCAGTCGTGTAAGTGCTTATAAAGTGCAATTGTTTAGGATTCAGCAGTCGTATGTCTACTGTCCCATCAGCATGGGTGTTGTGAAGTTTGCCACTTCTGTCTTAAGAAGCATGAAGTTGGCTTTTGAGAAATTTTTTACGGTGGTTTCCCTAATGGTGATATTAAAGCCAAGCTTTTGGATGCTCCACTGTATAACAAAAATATTTTTGGCTGCTGCTGACCTGTTTATGTTTGTCCAGTATAAGGGTAAGGCTTTTCAGGAACTCAAAAATATTTTTATATGTATCCCCAAATTCCAGAGGAATTACCCTTCTAAATCTGCCATTGTCCATTGGCAGACTTGGCCACCTTCTAAAGGTAAGAAGGGGTCTAGGCATATTCTCCGTGCTAAATCCAGTCAGACTCTCTTCATCTCAGAAGCCTTCTTTTCAGGACAAGCCTGTCTACGTTTCACATTTGGACCCCTCTTGCCTTCGGCCAGGTCCCCCTTGTCTCTCCACCTTTCTCTGTGTCTTAAAAGTTCGCATTGGATTATCTCAGACTCTTGGGTACTGTCTACCAGTCATCAGGGGTATTTCTTGGTTTAGATACCCCCCCCCCCCACACACACACACTTTTGTGGCTCTCCACAACCTCTTCCAGAACATCTTCCTCCCTTCCCAGAGGTTTTGCTGCCCCTTTTGCATCCTGGCACCATTCAGCCTGTTCCACCCATCCAAGTGGGAAAGGGATTTTACTGCAGAATGTTTTTGGTTCCTTGGAAGGAGGATACGTGGAGACTAATTGCGACTCTTTCTCTGCTCAATACCTTTGCAATGGTCCCTTTTTTTCAGATGCTCTCTCTTCAGGCTTTGTTTCCTCCTCTTCTCTTCCCCAGGCCTTCTTGTTTTGCATCCTTATTCACCCTCTGTTCAGGAAATTTTTGTTTCTGTTTCTTTCTCTCATTTTCTGTCCCCTGCTTTGCCTTTTGGCCTTTCTGCTGCCCAAGGGTATTCAGCAAATGCCTTGCTCCTGTCATTGCTTTTTTTCATGCTTCAAGGGATACAGATTTTCCCTTGTTTGGATGATGTGCTCATTCATGAGCCTCCTCCCAGCAGTCTGTTGTTTGATCTCCACTTTATAACTTGTCCTTTACAAAGTCTGGGATTCACCATAAATCTCAAGAAATCTGTTCTGACACCCTCCCAAGGTCAAGCTTTTGTGAGTGCAGGCTTCAGACTATTCCCATGTTGGCTTCTCTTCCTGCTTCCAAGGTTATGTCTGTGACAGCCATTTTCCAGTTTCTCCTTCCTCTCTCCTCTCTCACAGCCAGGGAATTTTTCAGGGTTCTGGGGTTTGTGGCCTCCAGTATTCCCATGCTTCTCACCAGGCTCCACATGAGGACACAACATTGGTATCTCAGATCAGTGTGGCTTCAGCATTGGCGCCCTCTAGTTTTCCCTGTTCCTTTAATTTTTTTTTTTTTTA
This sequence comes from Protopterus annectens, assembly GCF_019279795.1. NCBI lineage: Eukaryota > Metazoa > Chordata > Ceratodontiformes > Protopteridae > Protopterus > Protopterus annectens. The sequence continues at coordinate 877,792,222 of NC_056748.1, forward strand.
AACATTAGGGTCAGTGGTGGAGTCAACAACTGTCCCTTAATCTGGGGCTACTGTTTTAAGCTTTAATTCCTTTTCAGGAACTGTACATGGATACCTCAGACTTAAGGTGGGGGGCTTCTTGTGGCCCTCTAATGGTCCAGGGGCCGTGGCCTCCTCATCGGAGATCAGATCATATCAACATATAAGTGATGAGAGCTGTGCTTCTGACTCTGCAAGCTTTTCATTCTCTTTTCCACCCTGGCCCCTTCAGAGTCTTCACAGATATTACCACTGTGATGATATGTGTCAGCAAACAGGGGGTACGAGGTCCTATCTCATTTGTATATTGGCTCTTCAGGCATGAGATCTGTCTTATCGGATATCAAGCGACTCTTTAGGTGGCTTACATTCCTTCAGAGCTCAGTCTAGTGGCAGACTTACTGAGCAGGTCCAGAACACAAGCTCATGAATGAATGTTTCCTGGAAATGTGTTTCTGGACATAGTCCATCAGTGGGACATTCCTCAGGTAGATATTTTGCCTCCCTTCTGAACAGACAACATTCTGTATTCTGTTCAAGAAAACAAAGTCCTCTGTCTTGGAAAGTGGACGCCCTGTCTTTTCCTTGGGATGGAATGTTTCTGTGTGTTCCCCTCTTCCTCTGTTGCCATGAGTAGTGCACAAAATCAAGCAAGACTCTCCCAAAATCTTGCTGGTAATTTCCTTTTGGCCTAGACAGCATTGATTCCCCCTTCTTATTCAGTTAGCCAGGGGGCAGTCACTACAAGTTACTTCACCAGATGGATCTTCTCATACAAGACAAGGGACTTCTTATCCATCATAATCTGTCCAGTTGTCAGATGACACTGTGGGTAATAGGGTTTGATTCGTTTTAAGCACCTCTTTTTTGAGGACATGCTCTGGGTTTTGCAGGAGGTCAGGAAATCCACTACCAGAAAATAATTTAAGTCCAATGGAAAAGTTTTTCTGTTTGATGCCTGTCTTGCTGTCAGGTTCCCCTCTGTGTGTGTGTGTGTGTGTGTGTGTGTGTGTGTGTGTGTGTGTGTGTGTGTGTGTGTGTGTGTGTGTGTGGGTCCTCTGATTCTCTCTTGTTTGTGTGATCTGCTTCATGCTTGGTTAGCATATTCTTCAGTTAAAGCTCACCTATCATCTAACTCTATCTGCTCTTACATTCTCCTCTGGCCTCTGAGATAGTGGTCAAGCAATTTCTAAATCCTGAAAACAGCACTGACATCTAGGAACAGTTCAAGCTATAAACCAATTTTCTCTTCCTATCCTAACTTACATTTTGGAGTGACTGACTGGCCAGAAAAGGTGTTGGATAGATTAGACAGGAAAACAAGAAGGATGCTACACGCTCATCAAATGATTTGTAAAAATCAGTGCATACCAAGATTATATATTCCCCATTCCAAAGGAGGTATGAGCGTCCTTGAAATTGATTACAGGTATAGATCTGCAGTCATAGGACTGCTTACATTTCCCTTCTTAGTCTAGCAGAAGCATATCGGCATCAAGCAGGAATGGAAATCAAATCACAAGTAGATAAATATCGGGCAGCAACTAAATGTGCCAAAAAACAAAAGAAAGAATATAAAGTGAAGGATCAGATGAGAAGGCAAGAAATGTGGAAAATGCGTAAATATAGTTGCAAGTATAGAAAACTCCTGGAACAATCTCATGTCTCCAGTGATTAAGTATCAGTTTTCTGTACTTAACTGTTTTCTGCCTAAACGCAGATTTTCAAGCATTTTTTGTGATTTAAAAGCTTGTTTTTTTTCACATATTGTACTTATTGACTGCCTGCACTCTTAAAAAGTTTTTTGTTTAAATAATTTGTTTAACTGTTGTAGGCTACACACTAAAGTGTGATAGCCTTTTCTGGTCGTTTGTAGTCGTTTAAAGCTGTTTTAAGTGTATTTTTTTACTGTTTTTGCCTTAACTTTTCAAAAAAAAAAATTCCTTGTTTCCCACCTTTCTAAGCTAGCATAGTCCAATTTTCAGGCTAGTGCTGAATTCAGGGCTGTGATACTAGTTTCTGAGTTGCCCATACCTTACTTAGATACAAGGAAGTTTCTCTGCTCATCTGTGAGAGAGGGGAGCTTTGAGCAACCTATCTGCCCCTAGAGGAGTGGTTCCAGCCCAGAAGTTGGTAGTTTATTGGCCATTTTGGGCTAATTTCTATCTCTTTCATTTCCCTACTATAAAAAATGTATTTGCACACTGGGCAGTGTTGGTTAGCTATGGTTAAATTATTCCTGGCTCCACTAAGTCTCCTCTTCAGTTTTTTACTTGAAACTAGTCCAACTCTCAACCTAAGCACTCAAAAAGCATCTTACAGCCCAGCACTTGATCAGACCTAATAGCAAGGACTAATATACCCTGACACTGATTGCCCAGCAGGGCAAGGCTCTTTATTCACCCCTCACCAACCAAGCAACTAAGCAGTTCACCCTACTATTCAGGCATGACCAAAGGGCAACTTCAGGTGCACTCTCCAATCCAGCTGGTGAATCTGGGTATCCTGAGGCAATGTTACAACTGCCTCATGTACACAGACAACCCTCTCCTCCTACCACAAAACACTAACATATGCAAGAGATGCAATTATACAGCCAAACTGGAAGCTAAGCTGTCTCCACCCAAGACTGTAACAGACAATCAAGAGGAGAAGGTTAACACTTGCACCACACCTCCAGCCACACACAGACCTACTAAAAGAGCACTGGCAAAAAATACACATAAATACACAAAATCATACTTGGAGCCTCTAAATAAAACTTGCAAAAGCATCAGAGACCTACAAAGCAGACACCCAAACAACTTGCACTTAACACAAAATCAGTGTGCCGCACAATCACAGCCCTTAAGGTGAAATAACAAACCTAACACACTAGTAATAGGTGACTCTATAGTCAGGCACACTGACATCTCACTCACTAGGCTGGACAAGCAGAAGGTTACTGTTAGCTGCCTGTCGGGAGCCAGAATCCACCACATAACAAAAGCACTCAAGTCACTCCAGAACAAGTACAAGTATGACTCTGTCATTGTTCATGTTGGTGTGAATGACCTGAGACGTACCTCTGTGGCCTACATGAAAAGAGACATGGAAGAGCTCTCTGATCATGCAGCCCAGGCTGGCATGACCCTGACCCTGAGTAGCATCCTGCCCTCACCAAGAATGATACCTCAGTATAAAGAAAAAATTATCAATTTCAACAATTGGCTAAGCTTCTGATGTCATTCAAAGGGGATACAGTGTCTGTCAGCCTGGGACGACATGCTCGACAAGCCGCATTGCTTCACAAGAGACTGCTTGCACCTGTCACCCCTAGGCTTTCGAATACTGGCCAAGGCTCTTGCTGCCCCCATAGTGCTTTTTTTAGGCAAGGCTCAAAAGTCAAACCCACCTCCGTAAACAGCACAATTAACAAAAAACTGAGGGTTATGCTACTAAACACCAGGAGTTTAAATCTCAAAATGCAAGCGCTCAAAGCACTCCTCAGTATGGAGAACGTTTAACTGAAACCTGGTTCAAGGCTCCAGAGAGCACTCCAGCACTACTGGGCTACAACTCATACCACACGTTTCAGCCACAGAACACAGACTGAAACACAAAAGGAGGGGGTGTATCCATATTCATCAAGGATACCTACACCTCCAGGTTAGTGGCGCAGCATGATACCTCTGCGATCATCCATGTGCAACTAACATCAGGCAAATCTGCAATGCAAATTGTGGCCTGCTACAGATCACCCTCCATGATGCAGGACCACCACTCCACCTTTCTGGAGATACTGGAAAACATGAAGGTCCTACCGAACACCCTGATATTGGGCGATTTCAATTACCCTACCATTCACTGGTAAAACTGCTAGAGTACAAATTCCCAGGCCCAGCGCTTCCTGGAATTCATCAGCTCATATGCCTTGGATCAGCTGGTAAACTCTCCTACCAGAGGTGAAGATATACTGGACCTGGTCATCACCAACATGGGCGACAGATGTTCCACACCAGAAGTCAACCCGTCATTGGTTAGATCAGACAATAAACTAATCACTCTGGATGTCCACACCCCACCACCACCCCCAACCAAGGAAACCACAGTAAAAAACTTCTCTAAAGCAAACTTCACCTTACTTAAGAAAGAGGTGGTAAGTTTCACAGCCCCCACACTAAAGGATAACACTGCCCAAGATGCAGAAACCTTTACAAATACACTCTATGAGCACCTACAAGGATGCATGGATCGTGCCATCCCTAGCAAAACCAAGACTCACTCCTCTAAGAGAAGGAAACCAGTTTGTTGGACCCCTGCAATAAACAGGCTATACAATAGAAGGAAGAAACTAGTCCAGAAAAAAAGCAAATCCCAAGAAGGAAAGACATCCCTGATCAGTATCAGTAAGAAACTAAGGTCCCTCATGAAATCATCCAAGGCTAACTTCGAAAGAAAAATAGTCAACGATTCAAAAGATAACCACAAAGCCTTCTTTAACTATGTTAAGAATCTAAGTGGCAACTCGCAGATATGCACTGAACTAGTGCAAAATAGCACAAAATATACTGAACCTACTGATATTGCCAACATACTGGCAGATAGAGTCAGTGCATCTGCAAGGCTGTGGAGCGCATCATCATGGAACTCATTAACAAAGATATTGGAAACCTCCAAACACTTGACCCAACCCAGTTCGGCTTTAAGGGCAGATCATGCCTACTAAGCCTGGTTGACTTCTTCGAGACAGTCACCAAGGCCATAGACGAGGGAAAGGTGGTTCACACAGCCCACATTGACCTCGCCAAGGCTTTCAACACCATTCCCCACTCGGGTATTACAGAAAAACTCACCAGCCTGAACATAAACTCCTATGTCACGAGATGATTTGCCAACTGGCTTACAGACAGAACTCACATGGTAAGAATAGCGGGTTCAGGTCCGACTCTAAACCAGTCACAAGTGGTGTCCCGCAAGGCTCGATCCTGGGACCCCTACTGTTCGGCATATACTTCTCAGAAGTACAGGCAAACACAGGAGGACTATGGCTAACCAAGTTCACCGATGACTGCAAACTGGGAGCCATAATTGACTCTCCGGCTGACATGGACATCCTCCGAAAGGGCCTTACTGAGATGGACAACTGGTGTCAAAGTCATGGCCTCAAGCTAAATGCCAAAAAATACATAGTCATCCCATTTGGGAAAAACAAAACACCCACGAATTACCACATAGGTGGCAGCCCTCTTAATACAGAAGAGGTAATAAGAGATCTGGGGGCCCAGGTAGATAGTAATCTCTCCTTTGACAATCATATTGCCAAAGTAGTTAGGAAATCCTTCTATGTGGCCCATCTAATTACTAAAGGGTTCGCATCAAGAAATAGAGATTATAGTGCCCCTGTACTCGTCACTCATTAGACCCATCATGGAGTACAATGCCCCATTTGGTATGTACCTCAAAAGACACTTCCAACAGCTGGAAAGACCACAGAAGTACCTCACCAAGAGGATTACTGGCCTCAACATATGTTCTATGCAGCCCGACTGAAAAAACTCTGGCTGTACTCAGTGGCATATCGCTTACTCAGAGGTGATCTCTGCCTGACTTACAAAGCCATGTCCAACTCAGACTTGATGGACATGCTCCACCTAAAGAAATCCAAGTCACTACGAGCCACATGCTCTGTTGAACTAAACCTCGCCACAACAATAAATAGACCATGCTGGAGGGATAGAATCCTGTCACAAAGTCTCCCCATGCTTTGGAACAGAATTCCAAACTATATTAGGCAGAGCCCCTCACTAACACTCTTCAAGAGAAACCTTGACGAGTGGATGGGTAACAGAAAATACACCCTTGGGATCATTTCATTGGCTCTGCTTGACAGAGGATTAGTTAATTAATCAATGGGGCGACGAAAGCCGACACACTCTGGCTAGGCTTATAAATGCCCTCAGGTGGATAGCTTAGTACCTACCTATGAACATATTAGAGGATTCCATTCTGAGTAGCAGCAACAGCAGCAGCTTATTTTAGAAAGTTGTGTCTTGTAGCTGTTCAGCTGTCATAGTGACCAAGTAAGTACTAGTTATGATTCTACCCATCTTCATTCATTTACAGTTACACAACCAGCCTGAAGAAGAAATTGTAGGATACTTACCATAACAGCAAATATTGGAGGATTGTTCACCGTAACAGTAAACCTCATGTCCCCTCTCTTTGTATGGGGACTTGTATATATTTGCTGTTTTTGTAGTTAGTATATCTAGCAGTGTGTGTTGTTTATTGGATAAGTTTGTACATATTGTTTGTCTCAACAATATGTATTTGCTTACATAGTCACACACAACTTTCCTGCACGGTTTTTATAGTTGGAGTGTTTGACAAAGTGTTTTTCAGTGTTTATTGTTTTTTTCTGATTTGGCTCATTCATGTCTATTGCATGCCATAAGCATATTTTCTGCACTGTTTTCAGGTTTGAAGAAGCATAAACAGCAAGTGACAACACTAGCCAAAGGTGGGAGTCCATTACCTGTTGTAGTACATTTGATTACTGCTTCAACTATTTGTTTTTGACTCAGAGTGACATTTGTAATAATTCATGAAAAACTGTTTATAAGACCTTCTAGAATTACTTGGAGAGTAATGTTGTAGTAACTGCTGGCCTTATTTTGCAGATTTGCTCATGTGATCAACGTGGAATTCTTTGATGATCTCCTCATTGTATTGAACAATCTCATTGAATCCGGGGTAAGTTCGGAAATGCTCCTTTTGTTGGCCTCTTCCACTTTATTTGCTCTTCACAGCAGACATTTATTTATTTTTTTGTTTTGTTTTAGGATCTGAGTTGCAAGGAAAGCCTACATTGTATTCAAACAGTTTTCAACATTTTATCTGGCCAAGGTATTTAAAGTTTTTTTTTTCCTGAATTAAGATTATAACAGACATTTTCCTTGATGCTGAATCATGGCTTGTATGTGGAGATGAGCAGGTTTTTGTCTGAAATGTTAGAGGCCTTTGCTTGTAAACCTAGAATATTTTTATAAAAGTAAGCCAAACCATTTCAATTCTGCATGCTTTTCTGAGGAGGGGAAGTGACTGGTGGTATGCCAGATGGGATGCTGCTGTATTCATCTATGCACGGACGGAAATAAAAAAAAAAAACTGTAATCTGTGTTCTCCATCCAAACATTAATCAAGCCCTTGTGTAGTATTCCATTTTCTGCCTTGAGTCTCCACATTGACTTTTGTCAGTCGCATTACAAGAATACAGGATTGGAGAAGTGCAACTATTCAGATTCCAGTAAGATGTGTAGCAAACGAAGTGGCAAAAGAGCTTATAAAAAATGTTATCTCCCTGTGACTGTCAGACCCCAGTCCCTACTAACCTGGATGCTCTCTCTAATTCTTTGTATTTGAGTATGAGAGACATGAGAAGTTTGGGATTAGGGGAACAGTAGTCTTTCATGAAGGTAGATGATTTTTTTTCTGCTCCTAATTCCTTCCCTTCTTGATGGGTAGGTACAGTGCAGCATCAACTATGTTAAGTTTTGATCCAGGTATATTTTTTCATGCACCTGATGTGCCCTTTTACTAGTGAGTGACTCTGTCCTTTGTATCCAAGCAAATCCAAGAAGGACTAGTGAGAGAAATGTTGCTTTTTCACATAATTTATAATTTACGTATCTTTGTGAAGAACTGTTTGGACATTTTTTTTTTCTGTTCGCTTCTGATTTCATCTGAAATTGGTGGGGCATGTACATGTATGAATAAAGGAGAGGATTGTCTAAAATGGCATTGCGTACAATGTACATCAATTTGTAATCTGTACTTCAGAAGAAATTATTATGCCATGTTTTGCAATTTTCCAACAATACATTTAGGAAAAATAAAAGATGCGGTGGAAAAACGAATAATGGATCATGTGAGCAATTGAAATACATTTAATCCAGTAGTCATTAATTTTTTTGGAATTTGATTACCAAATGTCAGAAAACGAGTTTTTTGTTTTATTAAAGAAACTGTCTGGTCTTAGAAGTGATTTAAAACATTGGCTTTCATATGAAGAAAATGTTTTATACAAACACAAAGACTTATCAACTGGAGACGAGAAAAAAGAGTAAATTTAGTGAAGACTTATAAGAGATCACAAGAAAAATATTATAGGAGCAGGCCCAGGTGGGGGTAGAAGATTACCTACTAAATTATACGACGGCTCAATCGCTTAGTGAGTGGAAAGAAGACTCAGTTGTTCTATTATGGCTACTGTCAAGAAAGATAACTAGGAGGAAGAAGAAAACACAGGAGGCTTCGGAAGGAAGAGATACAAGGATTTTGATGAGAATCGTAATGGAGCAAGAAAAAAAATGGGGGAAATAGAGGTAGCTGTGACATCCTGTCACTGATCCAGTTATCAAGGAATGTCAATCCTCACTACAAACACTAGTGGGAGACGTACATTGGGAGGATGCCAAGTGCACACACAGTAAAGTGGAATTTCCCTTAAGAGCACAAAGAGACCACAGTCGGTCTGGGGCTGGTATCTTCCTCTTTCTCCAGGTCCCCAATAAGACTCCCCACTGGCACAGCTATAGAGTTGTGATCTCAGCTGAGTGGCCAAGCCAAAACCTCCAGCACCCTCTCTGTCCAACCAGTGCTTTGTGTCCCTGCCCAAGTAGCTGACACACACACACACACACACGCACACACACACACACACACACACACACACACACACACACACACACACACACACACACACACACACACAGACAATTTGAGGTTTGATTTATAGACACGCATTTGGGAAAGACTGGCACATGTTTACTAGATTTGCCCCCTTTTGCCTAGACTATAGGGTAGTTATCACTGCCACCAGCCAACTCCTTATCAGCTACTTTAAGGCCCTTAACAAAGGGTATCCAGTCTTACTGTGTAATGTTACTATTAATACAAATGGTAGTTTGACCAAGTGCAAGGCTATTAGGAGTGGCTAGCACAGTGTCACCAAATAAATATGCAAGTACTGTCAGAACTTAAATATGTCTCACAAAGATCAGCCACAATGAAAGGTTTAAAAATATTTTAGTAAATAATAAAAGAACAAGGCAGTACTAAATATATATGTACAGTGAAAGCAGAGTTCAAAACCACAGGAAATATTTAACACAACATTGTAGGACAATCTCAAATAAATAAAGAAAAACATCTAAAGTAAGCTTTGCTATATTCCTGACTACATCTAAGAGAATTGCACTGTTCCCTAGACTTACTCATAGCAAGGCAGATATGTGGTGAATGGATCTTCTGGTCAGGTTCCAGACAGAATACAGAATACCCTGTGTCTCTCATCTCTCAAATATTACCGCTGGGATAGCTTGCAGAATGACATAATTTCTTGTCATCTAACTCTGTCCCAGGTAAAGCCCCCCACTGATGAAAGCTAGCAGTATTTAGGATCTACCTGTGAAAATAGGGTCTATATTAGATCACCGAATACTTAGGTAAGCGAACGCTGATTAATCGACCACATGTAAGCGAAAACTTACAAAACCGAACTGTCAGAACAGCGGGTTTTTTCCCCAAGGGAAAAATAAATCGCTGTTCCAAAAAAAAAAAAAAAAAAAAAAAAAAGGTAAGCACGTTAAAACTTGAATATACCAACTCCGAGAACGCACTATAGTGTCAAAAACAGCAAAGTACCGAAGCGGCCAAGCAAATTCTTTCCCAGGGAAAGAATTCGCTTACATGCCGCTTCGATATTTTGCAGTTTCGGTTTTGTCAGTTCGACCAAGATGCATTTGAAAACATGTGTCTTTGGTCTGCTGATAGGAACCCTGAAAATGCATGCACAAGAACTTTTTTTCAGATCTTTGCAGATCCTGGAAGATGTAAAACAATAAAACACTTCCAAGACAATACAGAGAACTTCTCAGCACAGACATTGTGTCTGTTGCTGCACTGAAACTGCAAGATAAGCCCCGGGATTAGCTCAGCGCAAGGACGATTTTAGCCTTGCACCGACCGTCCTCACTACAGATGGCGCAGCACCGCCATATGAATATGTATGAGAGCGTGCCACCGCACCCTCTCTGTGCACAGGAATGTGTGTGAGTGCAGGGGGCGTGTACAAGTGCTCTATGGCGGCGTAAACATGTCCCGACACTTGCAAAACATACTATGCCTACTAGTAGAGCCCGTCCCTAATAGTAAGTCAGTAATTCAGTGTCCATGGATACCGAAATGTATGCTAAGCATACAAGAGTTTCCACGAACAGTGAAATAAAATCGAAGTAGTAAACACACAAGCATGTAGTGGAATGTTGATCACTGTCCCTAGAACTTTCACAATTAGATTCCCTGTCCCTGTGTCCCTGTTATACATTTGAATTGCTGCAGTGTCGAAGGTGTAAGTAAAACGCAGCGTTTCTGCGATTCGCTGCCCTCTGCCGAGCGTAGCTTACACATCATATTTATTCAAATAGAGAAAAACATGCGGAATCAACGTAAGCGTCAATAGTGTAGTGTTTAGAGCATCCGCCTAACAAACAGGCATTCACAGTTCGAGCCCAACAATAGCACATATCATTTTCCATGTGGAATGAATGTCATTTTGCCGTAAACCCATATCGCGTGAGATATTTAACTTAAATATCATTCAAGCAAAGTGGCATTGTAATAATGAATAAGGTACTAGTAAGCAGGTGTAAGCACAAATAAGCAGCAGTAAACACACACAAGTACCAGTAAACAAGTCTGAGTGCACTTGCATGGGTCTAAGCAGTGCCCAGCATAGGAAATGTATATAAGTATATACAGATATATAATATATCTATATATATATATATATATATATATATATATATATAGCCACACACACACATATATAGCTAGATATATATATAGATATCTATATATATAGATCTATCTATGAAGAAAGAATGACGTAACAATAAAGCATACAAAAGGAATGAGAAAGGAATCAACAGCAACCCCAGTATTGTATAGTGCTGTCAGCGTATGTCATATCCAGCTGGGCAGGAGTGAGCAAAGCACTGCTACTCACACCACAGACAGGATATTACCAGTGGGAGTAACATTGTTGAATTGCTAAGTCTACTTTACACACAGAGGGTAGTCCCTGGTGGGACTACCCAAAAATTGATAGGATGATTGGCCATCCGACCATTACACAAGCAAGGGCAGGTATGTTCAAGGACTAAATGGTGGGAGAACCTGAGAATACATGGGTTGGGACATAACACTCGAGAGAGGGCAATGTGTGGAGATGATTCATGGCTGCGATAACAAGTGGACAGTGGATGGTATGCATGTATTTTGAACACAGGTTGGGTGGAGGAACTATGGGTATGAAATTATGGAGCCAGGCGTGCCAGGGTTGGATGGGCTGGTTCTAATTGGACCGCCCCGTGGAGATCGGCGAGTTCGTTACAAGTATATATGCATACAGACATGCAGACATCAATATGTAGAAGTACATTCTCTGTAACACATTCATTCCATTTGCAGACATAAATGACTTGAATGTGCCCTTACAAACCTCGACAATAGATAGAATAATAGGTTGTGCAGAAGAGGGATGGGATGAAACTGCTAAAATGGAGAAGTGTGTACAATGTCCGAAGTCAGTTCTGTGCTGAAAATAATCAAATGTGAGGTCTTTCCCACACATGGAATCATTCCTGTGATCTGCCTGCTACGGCAATGCCAATTGCTTCTTCTTCTTCGTCTTTCGGCTTTTCCCGGTTAGGGGTCGCCACAGCGGATCACCTGTCCGCTCATGATTGGCAGTGGAGTTTTACGATGTCGAGTTGCCAGCCTTCCACTGAAGGCACACACATGCACACACTCACACCTAGGGCCAATTTGGAGTGTCCAATCCACCTACAACTTGTCTTTGGGATGTGGGAGGAAACCGGAGCACCCGGAGTAAACCCACATGACCACAGGGAGGACATGCAGACTCTGCACAGAAGGCACCCCAGCCGAGGATCGAACCAGAGAACCTCTTGCTGTGAGGCGACAATGCTTACCACTGCACCACTATGGCCGCCCAATGGCAACGCCAATTACTAAACCGGTCTATTTGTAAAAGAAATATGCTGAACATGTACATAATTAAGCTCTCATGTGTAACGTGTGCATTACCACAGTTATACTTATTAATTTATTGTAGTGTAATGTTAACGGGAGTAAAGATGTAATGAAGTATTGAGTCTAATCTTGACATATACACATGCGTTTCCCATGTGGGACAACCCAAAAATTGCGAAGAGTACTCTTTTGGTCACTCATGTCACCAATGTTTGTGGACTAAATGTTTGGGAGTTCTGAGGATACGTGGAGTGAGTCAACTGATGGGATGGATCTATAGGAGTAGGGAGTGGCCAATGTGTAGTGGTGTGGATACACCGCGAATCTGACTGGAGAATGGATGACTGCAGTGTTAGGCAGGCATTGGAGTGTGTGTTTGGGGAACCAGGAGCCATGGGTATATGGGTATATATGCAAATAAAGCAGCACAGCAATAGTGTATTGATTAGAGCAACCACCTAACGAATAGACATTCCCGTACCGAATCCCACTGTATCATAGGTTCATAGGTTAGTACTAGGCTAACTGCCCTTGCGAGCCATTTTAAGCCTAGCCAATTATCCCTTGTGAGATTCAAACCCTGCAGTTTGTGTTTGTAAGGCAAACACCTTAACCATTAGGCCACCCTCCCTACTAAGCGCATACCATTTACCATCAGTAATCTGTACATGAAGATATTGCGACATCTGTCTGCTGTATAACCTGCAAAATATCATTTAAAAGTTAACTGGAGTGAAGTGTCAGTGTCATAATGAATAAGGCACTAGTAAGCAGGTCAAGCATATATAAACACCAGTGAGTATGTGTAAGTGCATTTGCGCAGGGTATGTATTGCTTTACAGACACACACACGCACACACACATATACATATGGTTGCAGACATATACATATACATACACACATATATATCTATATATATATCTATATATATCTATATATATATATACACACACACACACAGACAGACACACACACACACACACACACACACACACACACACACACACACACACATATATATATATATATATATATATATATCTACAGCTATGATAGGAAACAGCACACAAGAATGGCATATGTTCACAGGCTATGTCAATGGAAGTGAGGAGCCCAAGCAAGAAACATGAAGCCAGTAGCATGACCTTCCACCCCCCCCCCCAAGCCGGACACGGGAAATATACACCCAAACAATGTAAAGAGTCCACTGCTCCCCAGACCACAGGCAGGATACAACCGGGAGGGTACACAGTGCACCCGTGAATTCTAATCTTGGAACACAGACAGGAGCATCCCTTGCGGGACACCCCAAAAATTGGCAACACGAAAAGAAGGTGATAGACCGAACATTCTGGCTGGGGTGTATACATACTTGGAATATAAGGGTGGGAAACCCTGATGACCCATGGGCCGAGACAATTGTATGGAATGGGTCCATTGAAGTGGAGAGTGGGCAGCGTGTAGTGGTGTGTCCAGAACAGTCCAGAGTAAGGATGGGTGTTGTTGAGGAGGTGCGGGTGGGGGAACTATGGGTAGCTACTTATGGGTTTAGGTGTGCAGGTGTTGGCTGATGTGGGCCTATATGGACAGCCCTAGGGATGTAAGCGAATGTGTTCATTGGGCAGAGGCGTCACCCAACGAGCAGCCACACCCACTTCGAGTCCCACTGCAGCAAAGTGTAATCTATATGGCAAGGAATGGAATAACCAGATGTAGAAGTATATATTTAGAGGTATGTGTGTGTATATCTACCCATAGCGACATAGAGATAAGCCTCTCCCTGTCCGTAGTACAAATGTATACATACAGAGACAGAATACAGATACATACCCACATATAAATATATACATATGCAGACACCCATAGACCCATATGTTGTGATATATATATATATATATATATATATATATGTACAGCAAAATATAAATATACATATATACATACATATACAGATATATCTGTATATAGTAATATAAATAGATATATATGTGACTGTAAATATACACATGTATATAGCTAGGATATGATACAGCAGTTACGAGTAACATATGTTCGCAGGCCGTGCGTATGGGGGGGGTGAGGGGTCCAATAAACAAACGTGTAACACGTAGCATCAACCCCCCCCACCCCCCCAGCTAGGCCGGGGAGACATACAGACACACAATAAAGGTAAACACACCACTGCTTCCCAGACCACCGGCAGGATTGCCAGATCTAATCTTGAAACATAGACATCGATGTCCCTTGTGGGACACCAAAAATTAATGATCGGAGGCAGTCCCGGTAATGACTTATCAAACCAGGCTGTAGATGTACACGGACCAGTAGGTTGTGCAAGCCTGATAACCCATGGGTCGACACAACGTACGACATGTATCCTGACGTGGGGCAATGTGTAGTGGTGTGTTCATACCCCACCTGCACCCACAGTAAGGATGAGTGCTGTAGAGGATTGGCAGTTGGGGGAACTTTGGGTATGCAATTATGGGCCTAGGCGTGCAGGTGTTGGCTGGCGCAGTCGTATTAGGACCGCCCCGGGGATGTAAGTAATATTCCGAAATGGGCATAGCTAACGCCCGTACCTCTCAACCCCTAAGAGCACATCCGCTGGACAGGACATAAACCATTGGGGGAACAAATAGGGACCATACCTCTGAACTGTCCCCGATTTCCAGGGACGTCCCTGATTTCGACTCCGTTTCTAACTCTGTCCCACTTAATCCCTCCTAAAACTAGTGACATTTGGAGGAAAGGTGGTGAATTACACGTAATGAATAACGACAACAATTAAGAGTTATAAACATAATTTACCTCCGAAAATGTGTATTAATTCATATGCTCCGAGTCTGTCAGTGTGTCAGGTTAATAGCACCAATAATTTAAATGTGTCCCTGATGTTGTTATGCCAAGTCCCTGATTCAGTTTGTATTTTTCCCCAATCGTACAAGAGGTCTGATAGGAACAGAAAGCACATATTCCACTAACAACCTTAGAAAGATGATAGAATATTAGGTATGCAGTAGCATGACTCAGATGAAGGATGTGAGTTCCAAAACCCAATTACTTGTTTGTATTGAAGAGTGTCACTTCCCATGTATTAGCCAGACGGGTGCAGATTGTAAGAGGAACACACCAATAATATGAATCAAACTCTGGACAGGCCGCGGATTCCATACAGTCGAATGGCATGCTGTTGCCTAATGGGCAGAAATTCCCGATACTGTAGGCATGTAATCCGATGTAATAGGCATCACAAGGTAATATCGTAGTCCTCACTCCCACCCAGGTGTGTGTGTGTGTGTGTGTCAGATGCAAACACCAAATGCAGTGCATTTGCAAGTGCGGGAGCAAGCGAGTATAGGCCTGTTTGGCCGCCAGTATGCGAGTATTACACTGGTAAAGCAATGTAGAGGCTAACTGAGTGTAAGAAACTGTAACCAGAGGTTAGCATTGCTTAGCACTGCACAAACCCACGCACATCCACTCACAACTGCTTTAATGTGCCTTAATCACACCATATACAATGGTCTTGTTCTGCCCAGCAACAAAATAAACGGCCTCTGCAAGGCTCGAAACCAGGACCCTGCACACACAGCTATTGTGATTTACCACTAAGCCATGGCAGATATACAGACATCGAACCTTATCACAAACATATCATCCAGCGCAGTCATTCAACAGTATAGGAAATGTATTCCATCATATAGATGTATGTGTGAGTGTTTATGTCCAGCATATAGATACATACATATATATATATAGATATATCAGGAACATCCCATGTGACAACAAAGCATTACAAAGGAATGAAAAAGGAAACACCAGCAACGCCTGTATTATGTAGTGGTGTTGTCCTATGTAATATCAAGACTCCCTCAGACAGACATGTGTCACTCATACACGCAAACATTTGCACACTGGCCATATACATCACTCTGTGCATGTTATTTACATTAACACAACAGTTTCTGTCCAATCATTATGTGAGATCAGTACTCTTGCAAGGTGCTGTGTGCGACATCATCATCATGATAAAGGTAAATGGGGTAACCATAGAGGGACCGGTAGTGTTGTGTGTACAGTGGGATCGTCCGCATCACGTGTACCTGGAACATTTAGGAGCCATGTGCATACCAGGATTGTGTGCCTGAGACAGGGGTGAGGACAACTGGAGTATGTTGTGATGCATATTAAAAGGGTTACATGTGTCAAGTGGACACTTGTGTGAAATGGACGGCAATGTATGGGGCAAATGTTGTTCTAGGAACTGATTGGCCTTTTGTTTCCGTGTGGTGAGAGTGGGATGTGGGGGAAGGAGAGTAGGTATGCTCATGGAGGATAGGTAGGGTAGAATGACCGACAAGATAGCATACAGGGTCGATATATGACACGTAGGGGGATACACCTCGGACGGGGAGGGGTGTTCGACATTCACATGCCCATGAGCCCCCAGATGGAAATAGTGAGATGGAGTCCCCCAGTCATGGGCAGCCACCACTGCACCAAAACAGCTGCAAAGGTGGCAGTGCTGGGGGCTGTCTAGGAGGGGCAGCCTCACCCTGTAGATGTGACACTCTGCCCTTGAGCTGGCTTATCTGGCCTCGAAACCCCTTATTGAGCCCCCTTCGCACCATGTCCGGGACTGTATGACAATGGACATGTTCCTGTCTGGAATTGCTCCCAGGGGGGACAAGCCCCATCCTCAGTGGCGGTACCACCAGAAGGTGGTGCAGAGCCAACAAAGGTGGAGTTCCAAGGCTGGGCCCCAGATGTGCTGGTGCCCGGTGCCATGGCCTGCTGAAGTGGGACAGGAGGTTCTGCCGGGACCTCCAAACCCATACAGCCTATGGTGTTGCAGTTTAAACACAGATATGGCTTAGTAATAGTCAACAGCATTCAGGATTACTTACGACAGCATGCATAGATATGACCATCATCCCAACACAACAGATGGTATACATTTGCAGAGGGAGCACAACACATACATATATACTGCATGACATCTCTACAAAGTGTAGAAGACTTGTGACTGCAGCTATGAACAGTGGCCCATTATTGGCATGTCACTGAGAACCCCCGACAGTGTCTGTCATACCACTGTTTCATGTGACGTATGTCCAGACAGGGATGTGATGGCAGTAACTCATCACTATCACCATGTACTGGCTGAAATCCTCACACTATGCTCCTGCTGTTCACAGATGTGTGTTCAGTGAGTAGCACAGGAAACAAATGGTTCCACACACTGACCAGTCCACAGATGGCCCTACATATGGGGGTCCCTCACAAACAGAGCACTGTCTTGTCGGTTTTAAAACATGCAAAATAGTCATTACCACACAGAACTTGTTAAGCAGGCAGTAGTCTCAATGAAGCATAGCTACACTTACATGTTTTAGGCATGTCTGGCACATCACCCTCCTGTCTTTAGGCTATTTCCCACTGTGTATGTTGTTTGAGGAGCATCCAGATATCATCTGTGATGCCGTTTACCAAACACCAGATCTAGGTACCACTCAAAGCGACTGTCATGGGAAAACACCAACATGATGTTCCTAGATATTGTACTGTGTTTTTCATGCGATTGGCTATGGGAACATCACCACAGCTGTTCCACATGCAGTCAGCTAGAGGAGGGCTGCAGTAGGTGCAGAGGCCATTACCTGATCATGACCATCACTTACAATACACAAGCTGCTGCTGCGCAGGTGTACACCTCCACATCCACCAGAGAGTGTGTGGGAGGGACAGACAGAGGCAAAGTACATCAGAGAAGAGCTTGGAGACTAAAACCTAAGAATTGTCTGTCACACA
>NC_056748.1:877815153-877816439 GCF_019279795.1 Protopterus annectens
GTTATACTGGGCAGGCTCATACATTTAATAACAAAGGGCTTGTTGGATGCACTGACTCAAATTACACAAGGTGGCAGTGGGTATGCTCATACACTTAGTAGCACAGGGCTGTTTGGGATGCACTCCGATTCTAACCACTGAAGGCCACAGTGTGCATGCTCAAACACTTACATGTACAGAACACGTAATGGACTCTTATTGTAAACACAGGTTTACAGCTAGGTACATCGTACCTGTCAGTATATATGTACGTCATACTGGTTTACTACCTGATACCTGTATGTGGCCTGTAAATGATATATCTGTGTCTGTGCTGTGTGATACACATGCATTTATGTACATGAAGTACTGACATATATATGTTACGTGTACACATTCATGCATTTGGGGACGTGACAGACAATAGGTTACTTGGGTTGCACAGGCGGATGCTACCTACAGCATGTGTCACACACCTTGCTGCCATGAAAGGCGTACATTGATAGCAGGTTGTGGACAGTGGCATTATACGTGGAACAGTGGCATGCGCAAGCATAATGTGTGAGCCACCTTGTGTAATGGTACTGGGGTGCAGGTGTCAAGATGACCTCTCCTGGCTGTGTTAGTAGTTGTCATTATTAGCAGGACTGCTACCCTAAGTATATCTCACATTGGTCATATACACAAGTTCTACCACTGTCCGTCACCTTACATGGGGCATTTGCTACCAAGCACATTAATGCCACGCACAGTGATGTCATGGTATGGGTGGCAACTACTAGACCAAAACAATGAGCCAATGTCCTGCTGTTATTATGAGGTTGTCCAGTGTCTGTCATTCTAGACTGTCATGACCGAACGATGAGCCTTCAACACAGAGCACATGCATCCATGTTACACATTTGTGTTGATAATACCTAGGTCGCATTTACCCATATAGCTGCATTCCAAGGCAAATGTCCTACACACTGAAGTAACACCCTGACACCCTACATGACAATTGCATTGGATGCTTATGCTAACCCGTACTAGATGTGTGGCTTTAGTAATCCATTTGCTCAATGTAGAACCTACAATGAGGTATACTGACATCTGTGCAGTGAGGAACACCTTGGCTGAAGGCTCTGCTATGTTTCACACATGGCGTGGGGAAGGTGTGGAATGTATCCTCTTGACCTGCTAGTGCACATACTGATGTAGACCTCATATGTGTACATGTATTGCTGTTTGTGTAGATTCCATGTGTGTGCAGTGTCCGATGTCTGAAGGTGACTGTTGTCTTAGTACATCATGCTGTTGCAATAAGT